>NC_084912.1:2749789-3049789 GCF_949316345.1 Pungitius pungitius | reverse complement strand
AGTTCAGAGGTTAAGGCACCGCTGGGATTCGAACCCAGGATCTCCTGTTTACAAGACAGGCACTTTGACCAACTAAGCCACGGAGCCTCTATTGACTTGGTATTCCACCAATATATATTGTATATTTCTACTCAACAAAGATAGAACTATTAAGAAAAAGTTAACAAACCAAAGGGGTCTAGGCACCGCTGGGATTTGAACCCAGGATCTCCTGTTTACGAAACAGGCGCTTTGACCAACTAAGCCACAGAGCCTTTATTGACTTGTTATTCCACCAATATATATTGTATATTTCTACTCAACAAAGATAGAACTATTAAGAAAAAGCAGACAACCACAGGGGTCTAGGCACCGCTGGGATTCAAACCCAGGATCTCCTGTTTACTAGACAGGCACTTTGACCAACTAAGCCACAGAGCCTCTATTGACTTGTTATTTCAACAATATATATTGTATATTTCTACTCAACAAAGATAGAACTATTAAGAAAATGCAGACAACCACAGGGGTCTAGGCACCGCTGGGATTTGAACCCAGGATCTCCTGTTTACTAGACAGGCACTTTGACCAACTAAGCCACGGAGCCTCTATTGACTTGTTATTCCACCAATATATATTGTATATTTCTTCTCAACAAAGATAGAACTATTAAGAAAAAGTTAACAAACCAAAGTGGTCTAGGCACCGCTGGGATTTGAACCCAGGATCTCCTGTTTACGAAACAGGCGCTTTGACCAACTAAGCCACGGAGCCTCTATTGAATTGTTATTCCACCAATATTTATTGTATATATCTACTCAACAAAGATAGACCTATTAAGAAAAAGCAGACAACCACAGGGGTCTAGGCACCGCTGGGATTCGAACCCAGGATCTTCTGTTTACTAGACAGGCACTTTGACCAACTAAGCCACGGAGCCTCTATTGACTTGTTATTCCACCAATATATATTGTATATTTCTACTCAACAAAGATAGAACTATTAAGAAATAGCAGACAACCACAGGGTCTAGGCACCGCTGGGATTCGAACACAGGATCTCCTGTTTACAAGACAGGCACTTTGACCAACTAAGCCACAGCGCCTCTATTTCCTTGTTTTTCCACCAATATATATTGTTCATTTCTACTCAACAAAGTTGGAATAATTTAGAAAAAGCAGACAACCACAGGGGTCTAGGCACCGCTGGGATTTGAACCCAGGATCTCCTGTTTACTAGACAGGCACTTTGACCAACTAAGCCACGGAGCCTCTATTGACTTGTTATTCCACCAATATATATTGTATATTTCTACTCAACAAAGATAGAACTATTAAGAAAAAGCAGACAACCACAGCGGTCTAGGCACCGCTGGGATTTGAACCCAGGATCTCCTGTTTACTAGACAGGCACTTTGACCAACTAAGCCACAGCGCCTCTCTTGACATGTTTTTCCACCAATATATATTGTTGAACTATTGTTGAGAAAGTTGGAAATATTTAGAAAATGTAGACAACCACAGGGGTTAAGGCACCGCTGGGATTTGAACCCAGGATCTCCTGTTTACAAGACAGGCACTTTGACCAACTAAGCCACGGAGCCTCTATTTGGTTGTATTTCCAGCAATATATATTGTTTGATTCAATACAGCAAAGTTGGAATTATTAAGAAAATGCTTACAGCTACAAGGTACCGCTGGGATTTGAACAAGATCCCTTTGTTTCAAGACAGACCTTTTGACAAGTAGTCTTTTTCCAATAACTGGCATTCTCAGTCATAGATGTGGCATTTTGGAATCCTAATGTTTGCTATAAGGAAGGAAGGCCCCGCTGGGATTTGAACCCAGGATCGCCTGTTTACGAAACAGGCGCTTTGACCAACTAAGCCACGGAGCCTCTATTGAATTGTTATTCCACCAATATATATTGTATATTTCTACTCAACAAAGATAGACCTATTAAGAAAAAGCAGACAACCACAGGGGTCTAGGCACCGCTGGGATTCGAACCCAGGATCTCCTGTTTACTAGACAGGCACTTTGACCAACTAAGCCACGGAGCCTCTATTGACTTGTTATTCCACCAATATATATTGTATATTTCTACTCAACAAAGATAGAACTATTAAGAAATAGCAGACAACCACAGGGTCTAGGCACCGCTGGGATTCGAACACAGGATCTCCTGTTTACAAGACAGGCACTTTGACCAACTAAGCCACAGCGCCTCTATTTCCTTGTTTTTCAACCAATATATATTGTTCATTTCTACTCAACAAAGTTGGAATAATTTAGAAAAAGCAGACAACCACAGGGGTCTAGGCACCGCTGGGATTTGAAC
Source organism: Pungitius pungitius (assembly GCF_949316345.1). Classification (NCBI taxonomy): domain Eukaryota; kingdom Metazoa; phylum Chordata; class Actinopteri; order Perciformes; family Gasterosteidae; genus Pungitius; species Pungitius pungitius. The sequence continues at coordinate 3,047,470 of NC_084912.1, read as the reverse complement.
CCAGGATCTCCTGTTTACTAGACAGGCACTTTGACCAACTAAGCCACGGAGCCTCTATTGACTTGTTATTCCACCAATATATATTGTATATTTCTACTCAACAAAGATAGAACTATTAAGAAAAAGCAGACAACCACAGCGGTCTAGGCACCGCTGGGATTTGAACCCAGGATCTCCTGTTTACTAGACAGGCACTTTGACCAACTAAGCCACAGCGCCTCTCTTGACATGTTTTTCCACCAATATATATTGTTGAATTATTGTTGAGAAAGTTGGAAATATTTAGAAAATGTAGACAACCACAGGGGTTAAGGCACCGCTGGGATTTGAACCCAGGATCTCCTGTTTACAAGACAGGCACTTTGACCAACTAAGCCACGGAGCCTCTATTTGGTTGTATTTCCAGCAATATATATTGTTTGATTCAATACAGCAAAGTTGGAATTATTAAGAAAATGCTTACAGCTACAAGGTACCGCTGGGATTTGAACAAGATCCCTTTGTTTCAAGACAGACCTTTTGACAAGTAGTCTTTTTCCAATAACTGGCATTCTCAGTCATAGATGTGGCATTTTGGAATCCTAATGTTTGCTATAAGGAAGGAAGGCCCCGCTGGGATTTGAACCCAGGATCTCCTGTTTACGAAACAGGCGCTTTGACCAACTAAGCCACAGAGCCCTTGTCAGGGATCATAATCTAAAGAAAACCTTTAGTATTGCTAAATTTAAAAAATTGGAATTCACAAAAGTATAATTTGATATGTATTAAAGGTGGAATCATTGAAATGAAAAGGACAAGTTCAGAGGTTAAGGCACCGCTGGGATTCGAACCAAGGATCTCCTGTTTACAAGACAGGCACTTTGACCAACTAAGCCACGGAGCCTCTATTGACTTGGTATTCCACCAATATATATTGTATATTTCTACTCAACAAAGATAGAACTATTAAGAAAAAGTTAACAAACCAAAGGGGTCTAGGCACCGCTGGGATTTGAACCCAGGATCTCCTGTTTACGAAACAGGCGCTTTGACCAACTAAGCCACAGAGCCCTTGTCAGGGATCATAATCTAAAGAAAACCTTTAGTATTGCTACATTTAAAAAATTGGAATTCACAAAAGTATAATTTGATATGTATTAAAGGTGGAATCATTGAAATGAAAAGGACAAGTTCAGAGGTTAAGGCACTGCTGGGATTCGAACCCAGGATCTCCTGTTTACAAGACAGGCACTTTGACCAACTAAGCCACAGCGCCTCTATTTCCTTGTTTTTCCACCAATATATATTGTTCATTTCTACTCAACAAAGTTGGAATAATTTAGAAAAAGCAGACAACCACTGGGGTCTAGGCACCGCTGGGATTTGAACCCAGGATCTCCTGTTTACTAGACAGGCACTTTGACCAACTAAGCCACAGCGCCTCTCTTGACTTGTTTTTCCACCGATATATATTGTATATTTCTTCTCAACAAAGATAGAACTATTAAGAAAAAGTTAACAAACCAAAGTGGTCTAGGCACCGCTGGGATTTGAACCCAGGATCTCCTGTTTACTAGACAGGCACTTTGACCAACTAAGCCACAGAGCCTTTATTGACTTGTTATTCCACCAATATATATTGTATATTTCTACTCAACAAAGATAGAACTATTAAGAAAAAGCAGACAACCACAGGGGTCTAGGCACCGCTGGGATTCAAACCCAGGATCTCCTGTTTACTAGACAGGCACTTTGACCAACTAAGCCACGGAGCCTCTATTGACTTGTTATTCCACCAATATATATTGTATATTTCTTCTCAACAAAGATAGAACTATTAAGAAAAAGTTAACAAACCAAAGTGGTCTAGGCACCGCTGGGATTTGAACCCAGGATCTCCTGTTTACTAGACAGGCACTTTGACCAACTAAGCCACAGAGCCTCTATTGACTTGTTATTTCAACAATATATATTGTATATTTCTACTCAACAAAGATAGAACTATTAAGAAAATGCAGACAACCACAGGGGTCTAGGCACCGCTGGGATTTGAACCCAGGATCTCCTGTTTACTAGACAGGCACTTTGACCAACTAAGCCACGGAGCCTCTATTGACTTGTTATTCCACCAATATATATTGTATATTTCTTCTCAACAAAGATAGAACTATTAAGAAAAAGTTAACAAACCAAAGTGGTCTAGGCACCGCTGGGATTTGAACCCAGGATCTCCTGTTTACGAAACAGGCGCTTTGACCAACTAAGCCACGGAGCCTCTATTGAATTGTTATTCCACCAATATTTATTGTATATTTCTACTCAACAAAGATAGACCTATTACAGTTTTTCTCTATTGGTTTGGCTCATTTTTTGAAACAGAAATGACATTCTCAAAACAACATGGACAAACCTCCAAACAACTTAGCAATTTCTCAATACAGAATTGAATTTCTCATTCATTTGGTTAAATTGTAAATGTCTAAGTACATGTCTCAATGTCTCAGTACATCTTTGCAAATGATTAAGTACATGTAGCCTACGTTTAGCACAATTTCCAAGTGAATAGATCTTGTTGATCTAAACTGATTGTTGATTCTCAGTCTAATTGTTTTTCGCTCCAAAACGTCTCAGCGTATTTTCATTGTATAAGTCATCACATGCACAATAGTCTGTTCAATTGTCAAAATTACTCAAGAACATAATACCATGAATAACATTTGATAAATTCACAGTATTACAACAATTGACAGTCAGGTGAAACTAGAACTTTATTTTATCTATTCTTTGACCGGCTTTATTTACAGCACTGTAGTATGCATATAATTTACATTGGTTTTTGTTTCTGTGTTTATTTTACAGTATATTATGCTGCTTTTTACTTTGATGGATGGAAGTTATTTTATGTTTGTGAATGATAATTGCAATTACAATTTCCGGTAGTATGAGTGCAATGTGTGATGTCAAACCTTGGAGGCTAATCTTACCCTAAAATCCTTTTTTATTCTGTTAGCTAGACAAAAAAAACAGTACAGTAACCATTGTCAATGAAGGACTGGGCTAAGACTGGTGGACATGAGGGATTTCAATGGTCCTCTGCCATAGTGACAAAACAACTAAACATTTTGACCTGCAGTGTTTACAGTTTTTCTCCATTGGTTTGGCTCATTTTTTGAAACAGAAATGACATTCTCAAAACAACATGGACAAACCTCCAAACAACTTAGCAATTTCTCAATACAGAATTGAATTTCTCATTCATTTGGTTAAATTGTAAATGTCTAAGTACATGTCTCAATGTCTCAGTACATCTTTGCAAATGATTAAGTACATGTAGCCTACGTTTAGCACAATTTCCAAGTGAATAGATCTTGTTGATCTAAACTGATTGTTGATTCTCAGTCTAATTGTTTTTTGCTCCAAAACGTCTCAGCGTATTTTCATTGTATAAGTCATCACATGCACAATAGTCTGTTCAATTGTCAAAATTACTCAAGAACATTATACCATGAATAACATTTGATAAATTCACAGTATTACAACAATTGACAGTCAGGTGAAACTAGAACTTTATTTTATCTATTCTTTGACCAGCTTTATTTACAGCACTGTAGGATGCATATAATTTACATTGGTTTTTGTTTCTGTGTTTCTTTTACAGTATATTATGCTGCTTTTTACTTTGATGTATGGAAGTTATTTTATGTTTGTGAATGATAATTGCAATTACAATTTCCGGTAGTATGAGTGCAATGTGTGATGTCAAACCTTGGAGGCTAATCTTACCCTAAAATCCTATTTTATTCTGTTAGCTAGACAAAAAAAACAGTACAGTAACCATTGTCAATGAAGGACTGGGCTAAGACTGGTGGACATGAGGGATTTCAATGGTCCTCTGCCATAGTGACAAAACAACTAAACATTTTGACCTGCAGTGTTTAAACAATGACAAAAGGACTTTTCATTTTGGGGGCACTGACTGTTTGTATGAGAAAAGGAATTCGTTGTGACTGATGAGTTGTCTGTTTTGGGAGAGATATGACCTTTTGCAGGTGTGCCATAGTGTTTTGCTAAACCAGCTAGGTTATTTTGGCAAATGTATTTAAAGCTTTGAGAATGTCGTTTTTTCGAGAGATAGATGAGCCACAGCAATCGAGAAGGAAGTTTTCATTTTGGGGGCACTGACTATTTTTATGAGAAAACGATTTGGTTTTGAAGCTTGAGTTAACTGTTTTGGGTGAGATATGACCTTTTGAAGGTGATCTATGTAGTTGTGCTGAACCATATAGGCTATTTTACCAAATGCATTAAGAGCTTTGAGAATGTAATTTCTGTTTCAAGAATTGAGCCAAAGCAATGGAGAAAAACTGTAAACAATGACAAAAGGACTTTTCATTTTGGGGGCACTGACTGTTTGTATGAGAAAAGGAATTCGTTGTGACTGATGAGTTGTCTGTTTTGGGAGAGATATGACCTTTTGCAGGTGTGCCATAGTGTTTAGCTAAACCATCTAAGTTATTTTGGCAAATGTATTTAAAGCTTTGAGAATGTCGTTTTTTCGAGAGATAGATGAGCCACAGCAATCGAGAAGGAAGTTTTCAATTGGGGGCACTGACTATCTTTATGAGAAAATGATTTGGTTTTGAAGCTTGAGTTAACTGTTTTGGGTGAGATATGACCTTTTGAAGGTGATCTATGTAGTTGTGCTGAACCATATAAGCTATTTTACCAAATGCATTAAGAGCTTTGAGAATGTAATTTCTGTTTCAAGAATTGAGCCAAAGCAATGGAGAAAAACTGTAAGAAAAAGCAGACAACCACAGGGGTCTAGGCACCGCTGGGATTCGAACCCAGGATCTCCTGTTTACTAGACAGGCACTTTGACCAACTAAGCCACGGAGCCTCTATTGACTTGTTATTCCACCAATATATATTGTATATTTCTACTCAACAAAGATAGAACTATTAAGAAATAGCAGACAACCACAGGGTCTAGGCACCGCTGGGATTCGAACACAGGATCTCCTGTTTACAAGACAGGCACTTTGACCAACTAAGCCACAGCGCCTCTATTTCCTTGTTTTTCCACCAATATATATTGTTCATTTCTACTCAACAAAGTTGGAATAATTTAGAAAAAGCAGACAACCACAGGGGTCTAGGCACCGCTGGGATTTGAACCCAGGATCTCCTGTTTACTAGACAGGCACTTTGACCAACTAAGCCACGGAGCCTCTATTGACTTGTTATTCCACCAATATATATTGTATATTTCTACTCAACAAAGATAGAACTATTAAGAAAAAGCAGACAACCACAGCGGTCTAGGCACCGCTGGGATTTGAACCCAGGATCTCCTGTTTACTAGACAGGCACTTTGACCAACTAAGCCACAGCGCCTCTCTTGACATGTTTTTCCACCAATATATATTGTTGAACTATTGTTGAGAAAGTTGGAAATATTTAGAAAATGTAGACAACCACAGGGGTTAAGGCACCGCTGGGATTTGAACCCAGGATCTCCTGTTTACAAGACAGGCACTTTGACCAACTAAGCCACGGAGCCTCTATTTGGTTGTATTTCCAGCAATATATATTGTTTGATTCAATACAGCAAAGTTGGAATTATTAAGAAAATGCTTACAGCTACAAGGTACCGCTGGGATTTGAACAAGATCCCTTTGTTTCAAGACAGACCTTTTGACAAGTAGTCTTTTTCCAATAACTGGCATTCTCAGTCATAGATGTGGCATTTTGGAATCCTAATGTTTGCTATAAGGAAGGAAGGCCCCGCTGGGATTTGAACCCAGGATCGCCTGTTTACGAAACAGGCGCTTTGACCAACTAAGCCACGGAGCCTCTATTGAATTGTTATTCCACCAATATATATTGTATATTTCTACTCAACAAAGATAGACCTATTAAGAAAAAGCAGACAACCACAGGGGTCTAGGCACCGCTGGGATTCGAACCCAGGATCTCCTGTTTACTAGACAGGCACTTTGACCAACTAAGCCACGGAGCCTCTATTGACTTGTTATTCCACCAATATATATTGTATATTTCTACTCAACAAAGATAGAACTATTAAGAAATAGCAGGCAACCACACGGTCTAGGCACCGCTGGGATTCGAACACAGGATCTCCTGTTTACAAGACAGGCACTTTGACCAACTAAGCCACAGCGCCTCTATTTCCTTGTTTTTCAACCAATATATATTGTTCATTTCTACTCAACAAAGTTGGAATAATTTAGAAAAAGCAGACAACCACAGGGGTCTAGGCACCGCTGGGATTTGAACCCAGGATCTCCTGTTTACTAGACAGGCACTTTGACCAACTAAGCCACGGAGCCTCTATTGACTTGTTATTCCACCAATATATATTGTATATTTCTACTCAACAAAGATAGAACTATTAAGAAAAAGCAGACAACCACAGCGGTCTAGGCACCGCTGGGATTTGAACCCAGGATCTCCTGTTTACTAGACAGGCACTTTGACCAACTAAGCCACAGCGCCTCTCTTGACATGTTTTTCCACCAATATATATTGTTGAATTATTGTTGAGAAAGTTGGAAATATTTAGAAAATGTAGACAACCACAGGGGTTAAGGCACCGCTGGGATTTGAACCCAGGATCTCCTGTTTACAAGACAGGCACTTTGACCAACTAAGCCACGGAGCCTCTATTTGGTTGTATTTCCAGCAATATATATTGTTTGATTCAATACAGCAAAGTTGGAATTATTAAGAAAATGCTTACAGCTACAAGGTACCGCTGGGATTTGAACAAGATCCCTTTGTTTCAAGACAGACCTTTTGACAAGTAGTCTTTTTCCAATAACTGGCATTCTCAGTCATAGATGTGGCATTTTGGAATCCTAATGTTTGCTATAAGGAAGGAAGGCCCCGCTGGGATTTGAACCCAGGATCTCCTGTTTACGAAACAGGCGCTTTGACCAACTAAGCCACAGAGCCCTTGTCAGGGATCATAATCTAAAGAAAACCTTTAGTATTGCTAAATTTAAAAAATTGGAATTCACAAAAGTATAATTTGATATGTATTAAAGGTGGAATCATTGAAATGAAAAGGACAAGTTCAGAGGTTAAGGCACCGCTGGGATTCGAACCCAGGATCTCCTGTTTACAAGACAGGCACTTTGACCAACTAAGCCACGGAGCCTCTATTGACTTGGTATTCCACCAATATATATTGTATATTTCTACTCAACAAAGATAGAACTATTAAGAAAAAGTTAACAAACCAAAGGGGTCTAGGCACCGCTGGGATTTGAACCCAGGATCTCCTGTTTACGAAACAGGCGCTTTGACCAACTAAGCCACAGAGCCTTTATTGACTTGTTATTCCACCAATATATATTGTATATTTCTACTCAACAAAGATAGAACTATTAAGAAAAAGCAGACAACCACAGGGGTCTAGGCACCGCTGGGATTCAAACCCAGGATCTCCTGTTTACTAGACAGGCACTTTGACCAACTAAGCCACAGAGCCTCTATTGACTTGTTATTTCAACAATATATATTGTATATTTTTACTCAACAAAGATAGAACTATTAAGAAAATGCAGACAACCACAGGGGTCTAGGCACCGCTGGGATTTGAACCCAGGATCTCCTGTTTACTAGACAGGCACTTTGACCAACTAAGCCACGGAGCCTCTATTGACTTGTTATTCCACCAATATATATTGTATATTTCTTCTCAACAAAGATAGAACTATTAAGAAAAAGTTAACAAACCAAAGTGGTCTAGGCACCGCTGGGATTTGAACCCAGGATCTCCTGTTTACGAAACAGGCGCTTTGACCAACTAAGCCACGGAGCCTCTATTGAATTGTTATTCCACCAATATTTATTGTATATATCTACTCAACAAAGATAGACCTATTAAGAAAAAGCAGACAACCACAGGGGTCTAGGCACCGCTGGGATTCGAACCCAGGATCTTCTGTTTACTAGACAGGCACTTTGACCAACTAAGCCACGGAGCCTCTATTGACTTGTTATTCCACCAATATATATTGTATATTTCTACTCAACAAAGATAGAACTATTAAGAAATAGCAGACAACCACAGGGGTCTAGGCACCGCTGGGATTTGAACCCAGGATCTCCTGTTTACTAGACAGGCACTTTGACCAACTAAGCCACGGAGCCTCTATTGACTTGTTATTCCACCAATATATATTGTATATTTCTACTCAACAAAGATAGAACTATTAAGAAAAAGCAGACAACCACAGCGGTCTAGGCACCGCTGGGATTTGAACCCAGGATCTCCTGTTTACTAGACAGGCACTTTGACCAACTAAGCCACAGCGCCTCTCTTGACATGTTTTTCCACCAATATATATTGTTGAACTATTGTTGAGAAAGTTGGAAATATTTAGAAAATGTAGACAACCACAGGGGTTAAGGCACCGCTGGGATTTGAACCCAGGATCTCCTGTTTACAAGACAGGCACTTTGACCAACTAAGCCACGGAGCCTCTATTTGGTTGTATTTCCAGCAATATATATTGTTTGATTCAATACAGCAAAGTTGGAATTATTAAGAAAATGCTTACAGCTACAAGGTACCGCTGGGATTTGAACAAGATCCCTTTGTTTCAAGACAGACCTTTTGACAAGTAGTCTTTTTCCAATAACTGGCATTCTCAGTCATAGATGTGGCATTTTGGAATCCTAATGTTTGCTATAAGGAAGGAAGGCCCCGCTGGGATTTGAACCCAGGATCGCCTGTTTACGAAACAGGCGCTTTGACCAACTAAGCCACGGAGCCTCTATTGAATTGTTATTCCACCAATATATATTGTATATTTCTACTCAACAAAGATAGACCTATTAAGAAAAAGCAGACAACCACAGGGGTCTAGGCACCGCTGGGATTCGAACCCAGGATCTCCTGTTTACTAGACAGGCACTTTGACCAACTAAGCCACGGAGCCTCTATTGACTTGTTATTCCACCAATATATATTGTATATTTCTACTCAACAAAGATAGAACTATTAAGAAATAGCAGGCAACCACAGGGTCTAGGCACCGCTGGGATTCGAACACAGGATCTCCTGTTTACAAGACAGGCACTTTGACCAACTAAGCCACAGCGCCTCTATTTCCTTGTTTTTCAACCAATATATATTGTTCATTTCTACTCAACAAAGTTGGAATAATTTAGAAAAAGCAGACAACCACAGGGGTCTAGGCACCGCTGGGATTTGAACCCAGGATCTCCTGTTTACTAGACAGGCACTTTGACCAACTAAGCCACGGAGCCTCTATTGACTTGTTATTCCACCAATATATATTGTATATTTCTACTCAACAAAGATAGAACTATTAAGAAAAAGCAGACAACCACAGCGGTCTAGGCACCGCTGGGATTTGAACCCAGGATCTCCTGTTTACTAGACAGGCACTTTGACCAACTAAGCCACAGCGCCTCTCTTGACATGTTTTTCCACCAATATATATTGTTGAATTATTGTTGAGAAAGTTGGAAATATTTAGAAAATGTAGACAACCACAGGGGTTAAGGCACCGCTGGGATTTGAACCCAGGATCTCCTGTTTACAAGACAGGCACTTTGACCAACTAAGCCACGGAGCCTCTATTTGGTTGTATTTCCAGCAATATATATTGTTTGATTCAATACAGCAAAGTTGGAATTATTAAGAAAATGCTTACAGCTACAAGGTACCGCTGGGATTTGAACAAGATCCCTTTGTTTCAAGACAGACCTTTTGACAAGTAGTCTTTTTCCAATAACTGGCATTCTCAGTCATAGATGTGGCATTTTGGAATCCTAATGTTTGCTATAAGGAAGGAAGGCCCCGCTGGGATTTGAACCCAGGATCTCCTGTTTACGAAACAGGCGCTTTGACCAACTAAGCCACAGAGCCCTTGTCAGGGATCATAATCTAAAGAAAACCTTTAGTATTGCTAAATTTAAAAAATTGGAATTCACAAAAGTATAATTTGATATGTATTAAAGGTGGAATCATTGAAATGAAAAGGACAAGTTCAGAGGTTAAGGCACCGCTGGGATTCGAACCCAGGATCTCCTGTTTACAAGACAGGCACTTTGACCAACTAAGCCACGGAGCCTCTATTGACTTGGTATTCCACCAATATATATTGTATATTTCTACTCAACAAAGATAGAACTATTAAGAAAAAGTTAACAAACCAAAGGGGTCTAGGCACCGCTGGGATTTGAACCCAGGATCTCCTGTTTACGAAACAGGCGCTTTGACCAACTAAGCCACAGAGCCTTTATTGACTTGTTATTCCACCAATATATATTGTATATTTCTACTCAACAAAGATAGAACTATTAAGAAAAAGCAGACAACCACAGGGGTCTAGGCACCGCTGGGATTCAAACCCAGGATCTCCTGTTTACTAGACAGGCACTTTGACCAACTAAGCCACAGAGCCTCTATTGACTTGTTATTTCAACAATATATATTGTATATTTCTACTCAACAAAGATAGAACTATTAAGAAAATGCAGACAACCACAGGGGTCTAGGCACCGCTGGGATTTGAACCCAGGATCTCCTGTTTACTAGACAGGCACTTTGACCAACTAAGCCACGGAGCCTCTATTGACTTGTTATTCCACCAATATATATTGTATATTTCTTCTCAACAAAGATAGAACTATTAAGAAAAAGTTAACAAACCAAAGTGGTCTAGGCACCGCTGGGATTTGAACCCAGGATCTCCTGTTTACGAAACAGGCGCTTTGACCAACTAAGCCACGGAGCCTCTATTGAATTGTTATTCCACCAATATTTATTGTATATATCTACTCAACAAAGATAGACCTATTAAGAAAAAGCAGACAACCACAGGGGTCTAGGCACCGCTGGGATTCGAACCCAGGATCTTCTGTTTACTAGACAGGCACTTTGACCAACTAAGCCACGGAGCCTCTATTGACTTGTTATTCCACCAATATATATTGTATATTTCTACTCAACAAAGATAGAACTATTAAGAAATAGCAGACAACCACAGGGTCTAGGCACCGCTGGGATTCGAACACAGGATCTCCTGTTTACAAGACAGGCACTTTGACCAACTAAGCCACAGCGCCTCTATTTCCTTGTTTTTCCACCAATATATATTGTTCATTTCTACTCAACAAAGTTGGAATAATTTAGAAAAAGCAGACAACCACAGGGGTCTAGGCACCGCTGGGATTTGAACCCAGGATCTCCTGTTTACTAGACAGGCACTTTGACCAACTAAGCCACGGAGCCTCTATTGACTTGTTATTCCACCAATATATATTGTATATTTCTACTCAACAAAGATAGAACTATTAAGAAAAAGCAGACAACCACAGCGGTCTAGGCACCGCTGGGATTTGAACCCAGGATCTCCTGTTTACTAGACAGGCACTTTGACCAACTAAGCCACAGCGCCTCTCTTGACATGTTTTTCCACCAATATATATTGTTGAACTATTGTTGAGAAAGTTGGAAATATTTAGAAAATGTAGACAACCACAGGGGTTAAGGCACCGCTGGGATTTGAACCCAGGATCTCCTGTTTACAAGACAGGCACTTTGACCAACTAAGCCACGGAGCCTCTATTTGGTTGTATTTCCAGCAATATATATTGTTTGATTCAATACAGCAAAGTTGGAATTATTAAGAAAATGCTTACAGCTACAAGGTACCGCTGGGATTTGAACAAGATCCCTTTGTTTCAAGACAGACCTTTTGACAAGTAGTCTTTTTCCAATAACTGGCATTCTCAGTCATAGATGTGGCATTTTGGAATCCTAATGTTTGCTATAAGGAAGGAAGGCCCCGCTGGGATTTGAACCCAGGATCGCCTGTTTACGAAACAGGCGCTTTGACCAACTAAGCCACGGAGCCTCTATTGAATTGTTATTCCACCAATATATATTGTATATTTCTACTCAACAAAGATAGACCTATTAAGAAAAAGCAGACAACCACAGGGGTCTAGGCACCGCTGGGATTCGAACCCAGGATCTCCTGTTTACTAGACAGGCACTTTGACCAACTAAGCCACGGAGCCTCTATTGACTTGTTATTCCACCAATATATATTGTATATTTCTACTCAACAAAGATAGAACTATTAAGAAATAGCAGACAACCACAGGGTCTAGGCACCGCTGGGATTCGAACACAGGATCTCCTGTTTACAAGACAGGCACTTTGACCAACTAAGCCACAGCGCCTCTATTTCCTTGTTTTTCAACCAATATATATTGTTCATTTCTACTCAACAAAGTTGGAATAATTTAGAAAAAGCAGACAACCACAGGGGTCTAGGCACCGCTGGGATTTGAACCCAGGATCTCCTGTTTACTAGACAGGCACTTTGACCAACTAAGCCACGGAGCCTCTATTGACTTGTTATTCCACCAATATATATTGTATATTTCTACTCAACAAAGATAGAACTATTAAGAAAAAGCAGACAACCACAGCGGTCTAGGCACCGCTGGGATTTGAACCCAGGATCTCCTGTTTACTAGACAGGCACTTTGACCAACTAAGCCACAGCGCCTCTCTTGACATGTTTTTCCACCAATATATATTGTTGAATTATTGTTGAGAAAGTTGGAAATATTTAGAAAATGTAGACAACCACAGGGGTTAAGGCACCGCTGGGATTTGAACCCAGGATCTCCTGTTTACAAGACAGGCACTTTGACCAACTAAGCCACGGAGCCTCTATTTGGTTGTATTTCCAGCAATATATATTGTTTGATTCAATACAGCAAAGTTGGAATTATTAAGAAAATGCTTACAGCTACAAGGTACCGCTGGGATTTGAACAAGATCCCTTTGTTTCAAGACAGACCTTTTGACAAGTAGTCTTTTTCCAATAACTGGCATTCTCAGTCATAGATGTGGCATTTTGGAATCCTAATGTTTGCTATAAGGAAGGAAGGCCCCGCTGGGATTTGAACCCAGGATCTCCTGTTTACGAAACAGGCGCTTTGACCAACTAAGCCACAGAGCCCTTGTCAGGGATCATAATCTAAAGAAAACCTTTAGTATTGCTAAATTTAAAAAATTGGAATTCACAAAAGTATAATTTGATATGTATTAAAGGTGGAATCATTGAAATGAAAAGGACAAGTTCAGAGGTTAAGGCACCGCTGGGATTCGAACCAAGGATCTCCTGTTTACAAGACAGGCACTTTGACCAACTAAGCCACGGAGCCTCTATTGACTTGGTATTCCACCAATATATATTGTATATTTCTACTCAACAAAGATAGAACTATTAAGAAAAAGTTAACAAACCAAAGGGGTCTAGGCACCGCTGGGATTTGAACCCAGGATCTCCTGTTTACGAAACAGGCGCTTTGACCAACTAAGCCACAGAGCCCTTGTCAGGGATCATAATCTAAAGAAAACCTTTAGTATTGCTACATTTAAAAAATTGGAATTCACAAAAGTATAATTTGATATGTATTAAAGGTGGAATCATTGAAATGAAAAGGACAAGTTCAGAGGTTAAGGCACTGCTGGGATTCGAACCCAGGATCTCCTGTTTACAAGACAGGCACTTTGACCAACTAAGCCACAGCGCCTCTATTTCCTTGTTTTTCCACCAATATATATTGTTCATTTCTACTCAACAAAGTTGGAATAATTTAGAAAAAGCAGACAACCACTGGGGTCTAGGCACCGCTGGGATTTGAACCCAGGATCTCCTGTTTACTAGACAGGCACTTTGACCAACTAAGCCACAGCGCCTCTCTTGACTTGTTTTTCCACCGATATATATTGTATATTTCTTCTCAACAAAGATAGAACTATTAAGAAAAAGTTAACAAACCAAAGTGGTCTAGGCACCGCTGGGATTTGAACCCAGGATCTCCTGTTTACTAGACAGGCACTTTGACCAACTAAGCCACAGAGCCTCTATTGACTTGTTATTTCAACAATATATATTGTATATTTCTACTCAACAAAGATAGAACTATTAAGAAAATGCAGACAACCACAGGGGTCTAGGCACCGCTGGGATTTGAACCCAGGATCTCCTGTTTACTCGACAGGCACTTTGACCAACTAAGCCACGGAGCCTCTATTGACTTGTTATTCCACCAATATATATTGTATATTTCTTCTCAACAAAGATAGAACTATTAAGAAAAAGTTAACAAACAAAAGTGGTCTAGGCACCGCTGGGATTTGAACCCAGGATCTCCTGTTTACGAAACAGGCGCTTTGACCAACTAAGCCACGGAGCCTCTATTGAATTGTTATTCCACCAATATTTATTGTATATTTCTACTCAACAAAGATAGACCTATTAAGAAAAAGCAGACAACCACAGGGGTCTAGGCACCGCTGGGGTTCGAACCCAGGATCTCCTGTTTACTAGACAGGCACTTTGACCAACTAAGCCACGGAGCCTCTATTGACTTGTTATTCCACCAATATATATTGTATATTTCTACTCAACAAAGATAGAACTATTAAGAAATAGCAGACAACCACAGGGTCTAGGCACCGCTGGGATTCGAACACAGGATCTCCTGTTTACAAGACAGGCACTTTGACCAACTAAGCCACAGCGCCTCTATTTCCTTGTTTTTCCACCAATATATATTGTTCATTTCTACTCAACAAAGTTGGAATAATTTAGAAAAATCAGACAACCACAGGGGTCTAGGCACCGCTGGGATTTGAACCCAGGATCTCCTGTTTACTAGACAGGCACTTTGACCAACTAAGCCACGGAGCCTCTATTGACTTGTTATTCCACCAATATATATTGTATATTTCTACTCAACAAAGATAGAACTATTAAGAAAAAGCAGACAACCACAGCGGTCTAGGCACCGCTGGGATTTGAACCCAGGATCTCCTGTTTACTAGACAGGCACTTTGACCAACTAAGCCACAGCGCCTCTCTTGACATGTTTTTCCACCAATATATATTGTTGAACTATTGTTGAGAAAGTTGGAAATATTTAGAAAATGTAGACAACCACAGGGGTTAAGGCACCGCTGGGATTTGAACCCAGGATCTCCTGTTTACAAGACAGGCACTTTGACCAACTAAGCCACGGAGCCTCTATTTGGTTGTATTTCCAGCAATATATATTGTTTGATTCAATACAGCAAAGTTGGAATTATTAAGAAAATGCTTACAGCTACAAGGTACCGCTGGGATTTGAACAAGATCCCTTTGTTTCAAGACAGACCTTTTGACAAGTAGTCTTTTTCCAATAACTGGCATTCTCAGTCATAGATGTGGCATTTTGGAATCCTAATGTTTGCTATAAGGAAGGAAGGCCCCGCTGGGATTTGAACCCAGGATCGCCTGTTTACGAAACAGGCGCTTTGACCAACTAAGCCACGGAGCCTCTATTGAATTGTTATTCCACCAATATATATTGTATATTTCTACTCAACAAAGATAGACCTATTAAGAAAAAGCAGACAACCACAGGGGTCTAGGCACCGCTGGGATTCGAACCCAGGATCTCCTGTTTACTAGACAGGCACTTTGACCAACTAAGCCACGGAGCCTCTATTGACTTGTTATTCCACCAATATATATTGTATATTTCTACTCAACAAAGATAGAACTATTAAGAAATAGCAGACAACCACAGGGTCTAGGCACCGCTGGGATTCGAACACAGGATCTCCTGTTTACAAGACAGGCACTTTGACCAACTAAGCCACAGCGCCTCTATTTCCTTGTTTTTCAACCAATATATATTGTTCATTTCTACTCAACAAAGTTGGAATAATTTAGAAAAAGTAGACAACCACAGGGGTCTAGGCACCGCTGGGATTTGAACCCAGGATCTCCTGTTTACTAGACAGGCACTTTGACCAACTAAGCCACGGAGCCTCTATTGACTTGTTATTCCACCAATATATATTGTATATTTCTACTCAACAAAGATAGAACTATTAAGAAAAAGCAGTCAACCACAGCGGTCTAGGCACCGCTGGGATTTGAACCCAGGATCTCCTGTTTACTAGACAGGCACTTTGACCAACTAAGCCACAGCGCCTCTCTTGACATGTTTTTCCACCAATATATATTGTTGAATTATTGTTGAGAAAGTTGGAAATATTTAGAAAATGTAGACAACCACAGGGGTTAAGGCACCGCTGGGATTTGAACCCAGGATCTCCTGTTTACAAGACAGGCACTTTGACCAACTAAGCCACGGAGCCTCTATTTGGTTGTATTTCCAGCAATATATATTGTTTGATTCAATACAGCAAAGTTGGAATTATTAAGAAAATGCTTACAGCTACAAGGTACCGCTGGGATTTGAACAAGATCCCTTTGTTTCAAGACAGACCTTTTGACAAGTAGTCTTTTTCCAATAACTGGCATTCTCAGTCATAGATGTGGCATTTTGGAATCCTAATGTTTGCTATAAGGAAGGAAGGCCCCGCTGGGATTTGAACCCAGGATCTCCTGTTTACGAAACAGGCGCTTTGACCAACTAAGCCACAGAGCCCTTGTCAGGGATCATAATCTAAAGAAAACCTTTAGTATTGCTAAATTTAAAAAATTGGAATTCACAAAAGTATAATTTGATATGTATTAAAGGTGGAATCATTGAAATGAAAAGGACAAGTTCAGAGGTTAAGGCACCGCTGGGATTCGAACCCAGGATCTCCTGTTTACAAGACAGGCACTTTGACCAACTAAGCCACGGAGCCTCTATTGACTTGGTATTCCACCAATATATATTGTATATTTCTACTCAACAAAGATAGAACTATTAAGAAAAAGTTAACAAACCAAAGGGGTCTAGGCACCGCTGGGATTTGAACCCAGGATCTCCTGTTTACGAAACAGGCGCTTTGACCAACTAAGCCACAGAGCCTTTATTGACTTGTTATTCCACCAATATATATTGTATATTTCTACTCAACAAAGATAGAACTATTAAGAAAAAGCAGACAACCACAGGGGTCTAGGCACCGCTGGGATTCAAACCCAGGATCTCCTGTTTACTAGACAGGCACTTTGACCAACTAAGCCACGGAGCCTCTATTGACTTGTTATTCCACCAATATATATTGTATATTTCTTCTCAACAAAGATAGAACTATTAAGAAAAAGTTAACAAACCAAAGTGGTCTAGGCACCGCTGGGATTTGAACCCAGGATCTCCTGTTTACTAGACAGGCACTTTGACCAACTAAGCCACAGAGCCTCTATTGACTTGTTATTTCAACAATATATATTGTATATTTCTACTCAACAAAGATAGAACTATTAAGAAAAAGTAGACAACCACTGGGGTCAAGGCACCGCTGGGATTTGAACCCAGGATCTCCTGTTTACAAGACAGGCACTTTGACCAACTAAGCCACGGAGCCTCTATTGACTTGTTATTCCACCAATATATATTGTATATTTCTACTCAACAAAGATAGAACTATTAAGAAATAGCAGACAACCACAGGGTCTAGGCACCGCTGGGATTCGAACACAGGATCTCCTGTTTACAAGACAGGCACTTTGACCAACTAAGCCACAGCGCCTCTATTTCTTTGTTTTTCCACCAATATATATTGTTCATTTCTACTCAACAAAGTTGGAATAATTTAGAAAAAGCAGACAACCACAGGGGTCTAGGCACCGCTGGGATTTGAACCCAGGATCTCCTGTTTACTAGACAGGCACTTTGACCAACTAAGCCACGGAGCCTCTATTGACTTGTTATTCCACCAATATATATTGTATATTTCTACTCAACAAAGATAGAACTATTAAGAAAAAGCAGACAACCACAGCGGTCTAGGCACCGCTGGGATTTGAACCCAGGATCTCCTGTTTACTAGACAGGCACTTTGACCAACTAAGCCACAGCGCCTCTCTTGACATGTTTTTCCACCAATATATATTGTTGAATTATTGTTGAGAAAGTTGGAAATATTTAGAAAATGTAGACAACCACAGGGGTTAAGGCACCGCTGGGATTTGAACCCAGGATCTCCTGTTTACAAGACAGGCACTTTGACCAACTAAGCCACGGAGCCTCTATTTGGTTGTATTTCCAGCAATATATATTGTTTGATTCAATACAGCAAAGTTGGAATTATTAAGAAAATGCTTACAGCTACAAGGTACCGCTGGGATTTGAACAAGATCCCTTTGTTTCAAGACAGACCTTTTGACAAGTAGTCTTTTTCCAATAACTGGCATTCTCAGTCATAGATGTGGCATTTTGGAATCCTAATGTTTGCTATAAGGAAGGAAGGCCCCGCTGGGATTTGAAACCAGGATCTCCTGTTTACGAAACAGGCGCTTTGACCAACTAAGCCACAGAGCCCTTGTCAGGGATCATAATCTAAAGAAAACCTTTAGTATTGCTAAATTTAAAAAATTGGAATTCACAAAAGTATAATTTGATATGTATTAAAGGTGGAATCATTGAAATGAAAAGGACAAGTTCAGAGGTTAAGGCACCGCTGGGATTCGAACCCAGGATCTCCTGTTTACGAAACAGGCGCTTTGACCAACTAAGCCACAGAGCCTTTATTGACTTGTTATTCCACCAATATATATTGTATATTTCTACTCAACAAAGATAGAACTATTAAGAAAATGCAGACAACCACAGGGGTCTAGGCACCGCTGGGATTTGAACCCAGGATCTCCTGTTTACTAGACAGGCACTTTGACCAACTAAGCCACGGAGCCCTTGTCAGGGATCATAATCTAAAGAAAACCTTTAGTATTGCTACATTTAAAAAATTGGAATTCACAAAAGTATAATTTGATATGTATTAAAGGTGGAATCATTGAAATGAAAAGGACAAGTTCAGAGGTTAAGGCACTGCTGGGATTCGAACCGAGGATCTCCTGTTTACAAGACAGGCACTTTGACCAACTAAGCCACAGCGCCTCTATTTCCTTGTTTTTCTACCAATATATATTGTTCATTTCTACTCAACAAAGTTGGAATAATTTAGAAAAAGCAGACAACCACAGGGGTCTAGGCACCGCTGGGATTTGAACCCAGGATCTCCTGTTTACTAGACAGGCACTTTGACCAACTAAGCCACAGCGCCTCTCTTGACTTGTTTTTCCACCGATATATATTGTTGAATTATTGTTGAGAAAGTTGGAAATATTTAGAAAATGTAGACAACCACAGGCGTCAAGGCACTGCTGGGATTTGAACCCAGGGTCTCCTGTTTACAAGACAGGCACTTTGACCAACTAAGCCACGGAGCCTCTATTTCCTTGTTTTTCCACCAATATATATTGTTCATTTCTACTCAACAAAGTTGGAATAATTTAGAAAAAGCAGACAACCACAGGGGTCTAGGCACCGCTGGGATTTGAACACAGGATCTCCTGTTTACTAGACAGGCACTTTGACCAACTAAGCCACAGCGCCTCTCTTGACTTGTTTTTCCACCGATATATATTGTTGAAGTATTGTTGAGAAAGTTGGAAATATTTAGAAAATGTAGACAACCACAGGGGTCAAGGCACCGCTGGGATTTGAACCCAGGATCTCCTGTTTACTAGACAGGCACTTTGACCAACTAAGCCACGGAGCCTCTATTGACTTGTTATTCCACCAATATATATTGTATATTTCTTCTCAACAAAGATAGAACTATTAAGAAAAAGTTAACAAACCAAAGTGGTCTAGGCACCGCTGGGATTTGAACCCAGGATCTCCTGTTTACTAGACAGGCACTTTGACCAACTAAGCCACAGAGCCTCTATTGACTTGTTATTTCACCAATATATATTGTATATTTCTACTCAACAAAGATAGAACTATTAAGAAAATGCAGACAACCACAGGGGTCTAGGCACCGCTGGGATTTGAACCCAGGATCTCCTGTTTACAAGACAGGCACTTTGACCAACTAAGCCACGGAGCCTCTATTGACTTGTTATTCCACCAATATATATTGTATATTTCTACTCAACAAAGATAGAACTATTAAGAAATAGCAGACAACCACAGGGTCTAGGCACCGCTGGGATTCGAACACAGGATCTCCTGTTTACAAGACAGGCACTTTGACCAACTAAGCCACAGCGCCTCTATTTCCTTGTTTTTCCACCAATATATATTGTTCATTTCTACTCAACAAAGTTGGAATAATTTAGAAAAAGCAGACAACCACAGGGGTCTAGGCACCGCTGGGATTTGAACCCAGGATCTCCTGTTTACTAGACAGGCACTTTGACCAACTAAGCCACAGAGCCTCTATTGACTTGTTATTTCACCAATATATATTGTATATTTCTACTCAACAAAGATAGAACTATTAAGAAAATGCAGACAACCACAGGGGTCTAGGCACCGCTGGGATTTGAACCCAGGATCTCCTGTTTACTAGACAGGCACTTTGACCAACTAAGCCACAGCGCCTCTCTTGACTTGTTTTTCCACCAATATATATTGTTGAATTATTGTTGAGAAAGTTGGAAATATTTAGAAAATGTAGACAACCACTGGGGTCAAGGCACCGCTGGGATTTGAACCCAGGATCTCCTGTTTACTAGACAGGCACTTTGACCAACTAAGCCACAGCGCCTCTCTTGACTTGTTTTTCCACCGATATATATTGTTGAATTATTGTTGAGAAAGTTGGAAATATTTAGAAAATGTAGACAACCACAGGGGTCAAGGCACCGCTGGGATTTGAACCCAGGATCTCCTGTTTACAAGACAGGCACTTTGACCAACTAAGCCACGGAGCCTCTATTTGCTTGTATTTCCAGCAATATATATTGTTTGATTCAATACAGCAAAGTTGGAATTATTGAGAAAATGCTTACAGCTACAAGGTACCGCTGGGATTTGAACAAGATCCCTTTGTTTCAAGACAGACCTTATGACAAGTAGTCTTTTTCCAATAACTGGCAATCTCAGTCATAGATGTGGCATTTTGGAATCCTAATGTTTGCTATAAGGAAGGGAGGCCCCGCTGGGATTTGAACCCAGGATCTCCTGTTTACGAAACAGGCGCTTTGACCAACTAAGCCACAGAGCCCTTGTCAGGGATCATAATCTAAAGAAAACCTTTAGTATTGCTACATTAAAAAAATTGGAATTCACAAAAGTAAAATGTGATATGTATTAAAGGTGGAATCATTGAAATGAAAAGGACAACTTCAGGGGTTAAGGCACCGCTGGGATTCGAACCCAGGATCTCCTGTTTACAAGACAGGCACTTTGACCAACTAAGCCACAGCGCCGCTATTTCCTTGTTTTTCCACCAATATATATTGTTCATTTCTACTCAACAAAGTTGGAATAATTTAGAAAAAGCAGACAACCACAGGGGTCTAGGCACCGCTGGGATTTGAACCCAGGATCTCCTGTTTACTAGACAGGCACTTTGACCAACTAAGCCACAGCGCCACTCTTGACTTGTTTTTCCACCGATATATATTGTTGAATTATTGTTGAGAAAGTTGGAAATATTTAGAAAATGTAGACAACCACAGGGGTCAAGGCACCGCTGGGATTTGAACCCAGGATCTCCTGTTTACTAGACAGGCACTTTGACCAACTAAGCCACGGAGCCTCTATTGACTTGTTATTCCACCAATATATATTGTATATTTCTTCTCAACAAAGATAGAACTATTAAGAAAAAGTTAACAAACCAAAGTGGTCTAGGCACCGCTGGGATTTGAACCCAGGATCTCCTGTTTACGAAACAGGCGCTTTGACCAACTAAGCCACAGAGCCTTTATTGACTTGTTGTTCCACCAATATATATTGTATATTTCTACTCAACAAAGATAGAACTATTAAGAAAATGCAGACAACCACAGGGGTCTAGGCACCGCTGGGATTTGAACCCAGGATCTCCTGTTTACTAGACAGGCACTTTGACCAACTAAGCCACAGCGCCTCTCTTGACTTGTTTTTCCACCAATATATATTGTTGAATTATTGTTGAGAAAGTTGGAAATATTTAGAAAATGTAGACAACCACTGGGGTCAAGGCACCGCTGGGATTTGAACCCAGGATCTCCTGTTTACAAGACAGGCACTTTGACCAACTAAGCCACAGCGCCTCTCTTGACTTGTTTTTCCACCAATATATATTGTTGAATTATTGTTGAGAAAGTTGGAAATATTTAGAAAATGTAGACAACCACTGGGGTCAAGGCACCGCTGGGATTTGAACCCAGGATCTCCTGTTTACAAGACAGGCACTTTGACCAACTAAGCCACGGAGCCTCTATTTGGTTGTATTTCCAGCAATATATATTGTTTGATTCAATACAGCAAAGTTGGAATTATTAAGAAAATGCTTACAGCTACAAGGTACCGCTGGGATTTGAACAAGATCCCTTTGTTTCAAGACAGACCTTATGACAAGTAATCTTTTTCCAATAACTGGCATTCTCAGTCATAGATGTGGCATTTTGGAATCCTAATGTTTGCTATAAGGAAGGAAGGCCCCGCTGGGATTTGAACCCAGGATCTCCTGTTTACGAAACAGGCGCTTTGACCAACTAAGCCACAGAGCTTTTGTCAGGGATCATAATCTAAAGAAAACCTTTAGTATTGCTACATTTAAAAAATTGGAATTCACAAAAGTATAATTTGATATGTATTAAAGGTGGAATCATTGAAATGAAAAGGACAAGTTCAGAGGTTAAGGCACCGCTGGGATTTGAACTCAGGATCTCCTGTTTACTAGACAGGCACTTTGACCAACTAAGCCACAGCGCCTCTCTTGACTTGTTTTTCCACCGATATATATTGTATATTTCTACTCAACAAAGATAGAACTATTAAGAAAAAGCAGACAACCACAGGGGTCTAGGGACCGCTGGGATTCAAACCCAGGATCTCCTGTTTACTAGACAGGCACTTTGACCAACTAAGCCACGGAGCCTCTATTGACTTGTTTTTTCCACCAATATATATTGTATATTTCTTCTCAACAAAGATAGAACTATTAAGAAAAAGTTAACAAACCAAAGTGGTCTAGGCACCGCTGGGATTTGAACCCAGGATCTCCTGTTTACTAGACAGGCACTTTGACCAACTAAGCCACAGAGCCTCTATTGACTTGTTATTTCAACAATATATATTGTATATTTCTACTCAACAAAGATAGAACTATTAAGAAAATGCAGACAACCACAGGGGTCTAGGCACCGCTGGGATTTGAACCCAGGATCTCCTGTTTACTAGACAGGCACTTTGACCAACTAAGCCACGGAGCCCTTGTCAGGGATCATAATCTAAAGAAAACCTTTAGTATTGCTACATTTAAAAAATTGGAATTCACAAAAGTATAATTTGATATGTATTAAAGGTGGAATCATTGAAATGAAAATGACAAGTTCAGAGGTTAAGGCACTGCTGGGATTCGAACCGAGGATCTCCTGTTTACAAGACAGGCACTTTGACCAACTAAGCCACAGCGCCTCTATTTCCTTGTTTTTCTACCAATATATATTGTTCATTTCTACTCAACAAAGTTGGAATAATTTAGAAAAAGCAGACAACCACAGGGGTCTAGGCACCGCTGGGATTTGAACCCAGGATCTCCTGTTTACTAGACAGGCACTTTGACCAACTAAGCCACAGCGCCTCTCTTGACTTGTTTTTCCACCGATATATATTGTTGAATTATTGTTGAGAAAGTTGGAAATATTTAGAAAATGTAGACAACCACAGGCGTCAAGGCACTGCTGGGATTTGAACCCAGGATCTCCTGTTTACAAGACAGGCACTTTGACCAACTAAGCCACGGAGCCTCTATTTCCTTGTTTTTCCACCAATATATATTGTTCATTTCTACTCAACAAAGTTGGAATAATTTAGAAAAAGCAGACAACCACAGGGGTCTAGGCACCGCTGGGATTTGAACACAGGATCTCCTGTTTACTAGACAGGCACTTTGACCAACTAAGCCACAGCGCCTCTCTTGACTTGTTTTTCCACCGATATATATTGTTGAAGTATTGTTGAGAAAGTTGGAAATATTTAGAAAATGTAGACAACCACAGGGGTCAAGGCACCGCTGGGATTTGAACCCAGGATCTCCTGTTTACTAGACAGGCACTTTGACCAACTAAGCCACGGAGCCTCTATTGACTTGTTATTCCACCAATATATATTGTATATTTCTTCTCAACAAAGATAGAACTATTAAGAAAAAGTTAACAAACCAAAGTGGTCTAGGCACCGCTGGGATTTGAACCCAGGATCTCCTGTTTACTAGACAGGCACTTTGACCAACTAAGCCACAGAGCCTCTATTGACTTGTTATTTCACCAATATATATTGTATATTTCTACTCAACAAAGATAGAACTATTAAGAAAATGCAGACAACCACAGGGGTCTAGGCACCGCTGGGATTTGAACCCAGGATCTCCTGTTTACAAGACAGGCACTTTGACCAACTAAGCCACGGAGCCTCTATTGACTTGTTATTCCACCAATATATATTGTATATTTCTACTCAACAAAGATAGAACTATTAAGAAATAGCAGACAACCACAGGGTCTAGGCACCGCTGGGATTCGAACACAGGATCTCCTGTTTACAAGACAGGCACTTTGACCAACTAAGCCACAGCGCCTCTATTTCCTTGTTTTTCCACCAATATATATTGTTCATTTCTACTCAACAAAGTTGGAATAATTTAGAAAAAGCAGACAACCACAGGGGTCTAGGCACCGCTGGGATTTGAACCCAGGATCTCCTGTTTACTAGACAGGCACTTTGACCAACTAAGCCACGGAGCCTCTATTGACTTGTTATTCCACCAATATATATTGTATATTTCTACTCAACAAAGATAGAACTATTAAGAAAAAGCAGACAACCACAGCGGTCTAGGCACCGCTGGGATTTGAACCCAGGATCTCCTGTTTACTAGACAGGCACTTTGACCAACTAAGCCACAGCGCCTCTCTTGACATGTTTTTCCACCAATATATATTGTTGAATTATTGTTGAGAAAGTTGGAAATATTTAGAAAATGTAGACAACCACAGGGGTTAAGGCACCGCTGGGATTTGAACCCAGGATCTCCTGTTTACAAGACAGGCACTTTGACCAACTAAGCCACGGAGCCTCTATTTGGTTGTATTTCCAGCAATATATATTGTTTGATTCAATACAGCAAAGTTGGAATTATTAAGAAAATGCTTACAGCTACAAGGTACCGCTGGGATTTGAACAAGATCCCTTTGTTTCAAGACAGACCTTTTGACAAGTAGTCTTTTTCCAATAACTGGCATTCTCAGTCATAGATGTGGCATTTTGGAATCCTAATGTTTGCTATAAGGAAGGAAGGCCCCGCTGGGATTTGAAACCAGGATCTCCTGTTTACGAAACAGGCGCTTTGACCAACTAAGCCACAGAGCCCTTGTCAGGGATCATAATCTAAAGAAAACCTTTAGTATTGCTAAATTTAAAAAATTGGAATTCACAAAAGTATAATTTGATATGTATTAAAGGTGGAATCATTGAAATGAAAAGGACAAGTTCAGAGGTTAAGGCACCGCTGGGATTCGAACCCAGGATCTCCTGTTTACGAAACAGGCGCTTTGACCAACTAAGCCACAGAGCCTTTATTGACTTGTTATTCCACCAATATATATTGTATATTTCTACTCAACAAAGATAGAACTATTAAGAAAAAGCAGACAACCACAGGGGTCTAGGGACCGCTGGGATTCAAACCCAGGATCTCCTGTTTACTAGACAGGCACTTTGACCAACTAAGCCACGGAGCCTCTATTGACTTGTTATTCCACCAATATATATTGTATATTTCTTCTCAACAAAGATAGAACTATTAAGAAAAAGTTAACAAACCAAAGTGGTCTAGGCACCGCTGGGATTTGAACCCAGGATCTCCTGTTTACTAGACAGGCACTTTGACCAACTAAGCCACAGAGCCTCTATTGACTTGTTATTTCAACAATATATATTGTATATTTCTACTCAACAAAGATAGAACTATTAAGAAAATGCAGACAACCACAGGGGTCTAGGCACCGCTGGGATTTGAACCCAGGATCTCCTGTTTACTAGACAGGCACTTTGACCAACTAAGCCACGGAGCCCTTGTCAGGGATCATAATCTAAAGAAAACCTTTAGTATTGCTACATTTAAAAAATTGGAATTCACAAAAGTATAATTTGATATGTATTAAAGGTGGAATCATTGAAATGAAAAGGACAAGTTCAGAGGTTAAGGCACTGCTGGGATTTGAACCGAGGATCTCCTGTTTACAAGACAGGCACTTTGACCAACTAAGCCACAGCGCCTCTATTTCCTTGTTTTTCTACCAATATATATTGTTCATTTCTACTCAACAAAGTTGGAATAATTTAGAAAAAGCAGACAACCACAGGGGTCTAGGCACCGCTGGGATTTGAACCCAGGATCTCCTGTTTACTAGACAGGCACTTTGACCAACTAAGCCACAGCGCCTCTCTTGACTTGTTTTTCCACCGATATATATTGTTGAATTATTGTTGAGAAAGTTGGAAATATTTAGAAAATGTAGACAACCACAGGCGTCAAGGCACTGCTGGGATTTGAACCCAGGATCTCCTGTTTACAAGACAGGCACTTTGACCAACTAAGCCACGGAGCCTCTATTTCCTTGTTTTTCCACCAATATATATTGTTCATTTCTACTCAACAAAGTTGGAATAATTTAGAAAAAGCAGACAACCACAGGGGTCTAGGCACCGCTGGGATTTGAACACAGGATCTCCTGTTTACTAGACAGGCACTTTGACCAACTAAGCCACAGCGCCTCTCTTGACTTGTTTTTCCACCGATATATATTGTTGAAGTATTGTTGAGAAAGTTGGAAATATTTAGAAAATGTAGACAACCACAGGGGTCAAGGCACCGCTGGGATTTGAACCCAGGAT
Source organism: Pungitius pungitius (assembly GCF_949316345.1). Taxonomy (NCBI): domain Eukaryota; kingdom Metazoa; phylum Chordata; class Actinopteri; order Perciformes; family Gasterosteidae; genus Pungitius; species Pungitius pungitius. The sequence goes on along the minus strand of NC_084912.1, from coordinate 3,020,554 downwards.
CTCCTGTTTACTAGACAGGCACTTTGACCAACTAAGCCACGGAGCCTCTATTGACTTGTTATTCCACCAATATATATTGTATATTTCTTCTCAACAAAGATAGAACTATTAAGAAAAAGTTAACAAACCAAAGTGGTCTAGGCACCGCTGGGATTTGAACCCAGGATCTCCTGTTTACTAGACAGGCACTTTGACCAACTAAGCCACAGAGCCTCTATTGACTTGTTATTTCACCAATATATATTGTATATTTCTACTCAACAAAGATAGAACTATTAAGAAAATGCAGACAACCACAGGGGTCTAGGCACCGCTGGGATTTGAACCCAGGATCTCCTGTTTACAAGACAGGCACTTTGACCAACTAAGCCACGGAGCCTCTATTTGGTTGTATTTCCAGCAATATATATTGTTTGATTCAATACAGCAAAGTTGGAATTATTAAGAAAATGCTTACAGCTACAAGGTACCGCTGGGATTTGAACAAGATCCCTTTGTTTCAAGACAGACCTTATGACAAGTAATCTTTTTCCAATAACTGGCATTCTCAGTCATAGATGTGGCATTTTGGAATCCTAATGTTTGCTATAAGGAAGGAAGGCCCCGCTGGGATTTGAACCCAGGATCTCCTGTTTACGAAACAGGCGCTTTGACCAACTAAGCCACAGAGCCCTTGTCAGGGATCATAATCTAAAGAAAACCTTTAGTATTGCTACATTTAAAAAATTGGAATTCACAAAAGTATAATTTGATATGTATTAAAGGTGGAATCATTGAAATGAAAAGGACAAGTTCAGAGGTTAAGGCACTGCTGGGATTCGAACCCAGGATCTCCTGTTTACAAGACAGGCACTTTGACCAACTAAGCCACAGCGCCTCTATTTCCTTGTTTTTCCACCAATATATATTGTTCATTTCTACTCAACAAAGTTGGAATAATTTAGAAAAAGCAGACAACCACTGGGGTCTAGGCACCGCTGGGATTTGAACCCAGGATCTCCTGTTTACTAGACAGGCACTTTGACCAACTAAGCCACAGCGCCTCTCTTGACTTGTTTTTCCACCGATATATATTGTTGAATTATTGTTGAGAAAGTTGGAAATATTTAGAAAATGTAGACAACCACAGGGGTCAAGGCACCGCTGGGATTTGAACCCAGGATCTCCTGTTTACAAGACAGGCACTTTGACCAACTAAGCCACGGAGCCTCTATTTGCTTGTATTTCCAGCAATATATATTGTTTGATTCAATACAGCAAAGTTGGAATTATTGAGAAAATGCTTACAGCTACAAGGTACCGCTGGGATTTGAACAAGATCCCTTTGTTTCAAGACAGACCTTATGACAAGTAGTCTTTTTCCAATAACTGGCAATCTCAGTCATAGATGTGGCATTTTGGAATCCTAATGTTTGCTATAAGGAAGGGAGGCCCCGCTGGGATTTGAACCCAGGATCTCCTGTTTACGAAACAGGCGCTTTGACCAACTAAGCCACAGAGCCCTTGTCAGGGATCATAATCTAAAGAAAACCTTTAGTATTGCTACATTAAAAAAATTGGAATTCACAAAAGTAAAATGTGATATGTATTAAAGGTGGAATCATTGAAATGAAAAGGACAACTTCAGGGGTTAAGGCACCGCTGGGATTCGAACCCAGGATCTCCTGTTTACAAGACAGGCACTTTGACCAACTAAGCCACAGCGCCGCTATTTCCTTGTTTTTCCACCAATATATATTGTTCATTTCTACTCAACAAAGTTGGAATAATTTAGAAAAAGCAGACAACCACAGGGGTCTAGGCACCGCTGGGATTTGAACCCAGGATCTCCTGTTTACTAGACAGGCACTTTGACCAACTAAGCCACAGCGCCACTCTTGACTTGTTTTTCCACCGATATATATTGTTGAATTATTGTTGAGAAAGTTGGAAATATTTAGAAAATGTAGACAACCACAGGGGTCAAGGCACCGCTGGGATTTGAACCCAGGATCTCCTGTTTACTAGACAGGCACTTTGACCAACTAAGCCACGGAGCCTCTATTGACTTGTTATTCCACCAATATATATTGTATATTTCTTCTCAACAAAGATAGAACTATTAAGAAAAAGTTAACAAACCAAAGTGGTCTAGGCACCGCTGGGATTTGAACCCAGGATCTCCTGTTTACGAAACAGGCGCTTTGACCAACTAAGCCACAGAGCCTTTATTGACTTGTTATTCCACGAATATATATTGTATATTTCTACTCAACAAAGATAGAACTATTACAGTTTTTCTCCATTGGTTTGGCTCATTTTTTGAAACAGAAATGACATTCTCAAAACAACATGGACAAACCTCCAAACAACTTAGCAATTTCTCAATACAGAATTGAATTTCTCATTCATTTGGTTAAATTGCAAATGTCTAAGTACATGTCTCAATGTCTCAGTACATCTTTGCAAATGATTAAGTACATGTAGCCTACGTTTAGCACAATTTCCAAGTGAATAGATCTTCTTGATCTAAACTGATTGTTGATTCTCAGTCAAATTGTTTTTCGCTCCAAAACGTCTCAGCGTATTTTCATTGTATAAGTCATCACATGCACAATAGTCTGTTCAATTGTCAAAATTACTCAAGAACATAATACCATGAATAACATTTGATAAATTCACAGTATTACAACAATTGACAGTCAGGTGAAACTAGAACTTTATTTTATCTATTCTTTGACCGGCTTTATTTACAGCACTGTAGGATGCATATAATTTACATTGGTTTTTGTTTCTGTGTTTACAGTATTTTACAGTATATTATGCTGCTTTTTACTTTGATGTATGGAAGTTATTTTATGTTTGTGAATGATAATTGCAATTACAATTTCCGGTAGTATGAGTGCAATGTGTGATGTCAAACCTTGGAGGCTAATCTTACCCTAAAATCCTATTTTATTCTGTTAGCTAGACAAAAAAAACAGTACAGTAACCATTGTCAATGAAGGACTGGGCTAAGACTGGTGGACATGAGGGATTTCAATGGTCCTCTGCCATAGTGACAAAACAACTAAACATTTTGACCTGCAGTGTTTAAACAATGACAAAAGGACTTTTCATTTTGAGGGCACTGACTGTTTGTATGAGAAAAGGAATTCGTTGTGACTGATGAGTTGTCTGTTTTGGGAGAGATATGACCTTTTGCAGGTGTGCCATAGTGTTTTGCTAAACCATCTAGGTTATTTTGGCAAATGTATTTAAAGCTTTGAGAATGTCGTTTTTTCGAGAGATAGATGAGCCACAGCAATCGAGAAGGAAGTTTTCATTTTGGGGGCACTGACTATTTTTATGAGAAAATGATTTGGTTTTGAAGCTTGAGTTAACGGTTTTGGGTGAGATATGACCTTTTGAAGGTGATCTATGTAGTTGTGCTGTACCATATAGGCTATTTTACCAAATGCATTAAGAGCTTTGAGAATGTAATTTCTGTTTCAAGAATTGAGCCAAACCAATGGAGAAAAACTGTAAGAAAATGCAGACAACCACAGGGGTCTAGGCACCGCTGGGATTTGAACCCAGGATCTCCTGTTTACTAGACAGGCACTTTGACCAACTAAGCCACAGCGCCTCTCTTGACTTGTTTTTCCACCAATATATATTGTTGAATTATTGTTGAGAAAGTTGGAAATATTTAGAAAATGTAGACAACCACTGGGGTCAAGGCACCGCTGGGATTTGAACCCAGGATCTCCTGTTTACAAGACAGGCACTTTGACCAACTAAGCCACGGAGCCTCTATTGACTTGTTATTCCACCAATATATATTGTATATTTCTACTCAACAAAGATAGAACTATTAAGAAAAAGCAGACAACCACAGGGGTCTAGGCACCGCTGGGATTTGAACCCAGGATCTCCTGTTTACAAGACAGGCACTTTGACCAACTAAGCCACGGAGCCTCTATTTGCTTGTATTTCCAGCAATATATATTGTTTGATTCAATACAGCAAAGTTGGAATTATTAAGAAAATGCTTACAGCTACAAGGTACCGCTGGGATTTGAACAAGATCCCTTTGTTTCAAGACAGACCTTATGACAAGTAATCTTTTTCCAATAACTGGCATTCTCAGTCATAGATGTGGCATTTTGGAATCCTAATGTTTGCTATAAGGAAGGAAGGCCCCGCTGGGATTTGAACCCAGGATCTCCTGTTTACGAAACAGGCGCTTTGACCAACTAAGCCACAGAGCCCTTGTCAGGGATCATAATCTAAAGAAAACCTTTAGTATTGCTACATTTAAAAAATTGGAATTCACAAAAGTATAATTTGATATGTATTAAAGGTGGAATCATTGAAATGAAAAGGACAAGTTCAGAGGTTAAGGCACTGCTGGGATTCGAACCCAGGATCTCCTGTTTACAAGACAGGCACTTTGACCAACTAAGCCGCAGCGCCTCTATTTCCTTGTTTTTCCACCAATATATATTGTTCATTTCTACTCAACAAAGTTGGAATAATTTAGAAAAAGCAGACAACCACAGGGGTCTAGGCACCGCTGGGATTTGAACCCAGGATCTCCTGTTTACTAGACAGGCACTTTGACCAACTAAGCCACAGCGCCTCTCTTGACTTGTTTTTCCACCGATATATATTGTTGAATTATTGTTGAGAAAGTTGGAAATATTTAGAAAATGTAGACAACCACAGGGGTCAAGGCACCGCTGGGATTTGAACCCAGGATCTCCTGTTTACAAGACAGGCACTTTGACCAACTAAGCCACGGAGCCTCTATTTGCTTGTATTTCCAGCAATATATATTGTTTGATTCAATACAGCAAAGTTGGAATTATTGAGAAAATGCTTACAGCTACAAGGTACCGCTGGGATTTGAACAAGATCCCTTTGTTTCAAGACAGACCTTATGACAAGTAGTCTTTTTCCAATAACTGGCAATCTCAGTCATAGATGTGGCATTTTGGAATCCTAATGTTTGCTATAAGGAAGGGAGGCCCCGCTGGGATTTGAACCCAGGATCTCCTGTTTACGAAACAGGCGCTTTGACCAACTAAGCCACAGAGCCCTTGTCAGGGATCATAATCTAAAGAAAACCTTTAGTATTGCTACATTAAAAAAATTGGAATTCACAAAAGTAAAATGTGATATGTATTAAAGGTGGAATCATTGAAATGAAAAGGACAACTTCAGGGGTTAAGGCACCGCTGGGATTCGAACCCAGGATCTCCTGTTTACAAGACAGGCACTTTGACCAACTAAGCCACAGCGCCGCTATTTCCTTGTTTTTCCACCAATATATATTGTTCATTTCTACTCAACAAAGTTGGAATAATTTAGAAAAAGCAGACAACCACAGGGGTCTAGGCACCGCTGGGATTTGAACTCAGGATCTCCTGTTTACTAGATAGGCACTTTGACCAACTAAGCCACAGCGCCACTCTTGACTTGTTTTTCCACCGATATATATTGTTGAATTATTGTTGAGAAAGTTGGAAATATAGACAACCACAGGGGTCAAGGCACCGCTGGGATTTGAACCCAGGATCTCCTGTTTACTAGACAGGCACTTTGACCAACTAAGCCACGGAGCCTCTATTGACTTGTTATTCCACCAATATATATTGTATATTTCTTCTCAACAAAGATAGAACTATTAAGAAAAAGTTAACAAACCAAAGTGGTCTAGGCACCGCTGGGATTTGAACCCAGGATCTCCTGTTTACGAAACAGGCGCTTTGACCAACTAAGCCACAGAGCCTTTATTGACTTGTTGTTCCACCAATATATATTGTATATTTCTACTCAACAAAGATAGAACTATTAAGAAAATGCAGACAACCACAGGGGTCTAGGCACCGCTGGGATTTGAACCCAGGATCTCCTGTTTACTAGACAGGCACTTTGACCAACTAAGCCACAGCGCCTCTCTTGACTTGTTTTTCCACCAATATATATTGTTGAATTATTGTTGAGAAAGTTGGAACGATTTAGAAAATGTAGACAACCACTGGGGTCAAGGCACCGCTGGGATTTGAACCCAGGATCTCCTGTTTACAAGACAGGCACTTTGACCAACTAAGCCATGGAGCCTCTATTGACTTGTTATTCCACCAATATATATTGTATATTTCTTCTCAACAAAGATAGAACTATTAAGAAAAAGTTAACAAACCAAAGTGGTCTAGGCACCGCTGGGATTTGAACCCAGGATCTCCTGTTTACAAGACAGGCACTTTGACCAACTAAGCCACGGAGCCTCTATTTGGTTGTATTTCCAGCAATATATATTGTTTGATTCAATACAGCAAAGTTGGAATTATTAAGAAAATGCTTACAGCTACAAGGTACCGCTGGGATTTGAACAAGATCCCTTTGTTTCAAGACAGACCTTATGACAAGTAATCTTTTTCCAATAACTGGCATTCTCAGTCATAGATGTGGCATTTTGGAATCCTAATGTTTGCTATAAGGAAGGAAGGCCCCGCTGGGATTTGAACCCAGGATCTCCTGTTTACGAAACAGGCGCTTTGACCAACTAAGCCACAGAGCCCTTGTCAGGAATCATAATCTAAAGAAAACCTTTAGTATTGCTACATTTAAAAAATTGGAATTCACAAAAGTATAATTTGATATGTATTAAAGGTGGAATCATTGAAATGAAAAGGACAAGTTCAGAGGTTAAGGCACCGCTGGGATTTGAACTCAGGATCTCCTGTTTACTAGACAGGCACTTTGACCAACTAAGCCACAGCGCCTCTCTTGACTTGTTTTTCCACCGATATATATTGTTGAATTATTGTTGAGAAAGTTGGAAATATTTAGAAAATGTAGACAACCACAGGGGTCAAGGCACCGCTGGGATTTGAACCCAGGATCTCCTGTTTACAAGACAGGCACTTTGACCAACTAAGCCACGGAGCCTCTATTTGCTTGTATTTCCAGCAATATATATTGTTTGATTCAATACAGCAAAGTTGGAATTATTGAGAAAATGCTTACAGCTACAAGGTACCGCTGGGATTTGAACAAGATCCCTTTGTTTCAAGACAGACCTTATGACAAGTAGTCTTTTTCCAATAACTGGCAATCTCAGTCATAGATGTGGCATTTTGGAATCCTAATGTTTGCTATAAGGAAGGGAGGCCCCGCTGGGATTTGAACCCAGGATCTCCTGTTTACGAAACAGGCGCTTTGACCAACTAAGCCACAGAGCCCTTGTCAGGGATCATAATCTAAAGAAAACCTTTAGTATTGCTACATTAAAAAAATTGGAATTCACAAAAGTAAAATGTGATATGTATTAAAGGTGGAATCATTGAAATGAAAAGGACAACTTCAGGGGTTAAGGCACCGCTGGGATTCGAACCCAGGATCTCCTGTTTACAAGACAGGCACTTTGACCAACTAAGCCACAGCGCCGCTATTTCCTTGTTTTTCCACCAATATATATTGTTCATTTCTACTCAACAAAGTTGGAATAATTTAGAAAAAGCAGACAACCACAGGGGTCTAGGCACCGCTGGGATTTGAACCCAGGATCTCCTGTTTACTAGACAGGCACTTTGACCAACTAAGCCACAGCGCCACTCTTGACTTGTTTTTCCACCGATATATATTGTTGAATTATTGTTGAGAAAGTTGGAAATATTTAGAAAATGTAGACAACCACAGGGGTCAAGGCACCGCTGGGATTTGAACCCAGGATCTCCTGTTTACTAGACAGGCACTTTGACCAACTAAGCCACGGAGCCTCTATTGACTTGTTATTCCACCAATATATATTGTATATTTCTTCTCAACAAAGATAGAACTATTAAGAAAAAGTTAACAAACCAAAGTGGTCTAGGCACCGCTGGGATTTGAACCCAGGATCTCCTGTTTACGAAACAGGCGCTTTGACCAACTAAGCCACAGAGCCTTTATTGACTTGTTATTCCACGAATATATATTGTATATTTCTACTCAACAAAGATAGAACTATTACAGTTTTTCTCCATTGGTTTGGCTCATTTTTTGAAACAGAAATGACATTCTCAAAACAACATGGACAAACCTCCAAACAACTTAGCAATTTCTCAATACAGAATTGAATTTCTCATTCATTTGGTTAAATTGCAAATGTCTAAGTACATGTCTCAATGTCTCAGTACATCTTTGCAAATGATTAAGTACATGTAGCCTACGTTTAGCACAATTTCCAAGTGAATAGATCTTCTTGATCTAAACTGATTGTTGATTCTCAGTCAAATTGTTTTTCGCTCCAAAACGTCTCAGCGTATTTTCATTGTATAAGTCATCACATGCACAATAGTCTGTTCAATTGTCAAAATTACTCAAGAACATAATACCATGAATAACATTTGATAAATTCACAGTATTACAACAATTGACAGTCAGGTGAAACTAGAACTTTATTTTATCTATTCTTTGACCGGCTTTATTTACAGCACTGTAGGATGCATATAATTTACATTGGTTTTTGTTTCTGTGTTTACAGTATTTTACAGTATATTATGCTGCTTTTTACTTTGATGTATGGAAGTTATTTTATGTTTGTGAATGATAATTGCAATTACAATTTCCGGTAGTATGAGTGCAATGTGTGATGTCAAACCTTGGAGGCTAATCTTACCCTAAAATCCTATTTTATTCTGTTAGCTAGACAAAAAAAACAGTACAGTAACCATTGTCAATGAAGGACTGGGCTAAGACTGGTGGACATGAGGGATTTCAATGGTCCTCTGCCATAGTGACAAAACAACTAAACATTTTGGCCTGCAGTGTTTAAACAATGACAAAAGGACTTTTCATTTTGAGGGCACTGACTGTTTGTATGAGAAAAGGAATTCGTTGTGACTGATGAGTTGTCTGTTTTGGGAGAGATATGACCTTTTGCAGGTGTGCCATAGTGTTTTGCTAAACCATCTAGGTTATTTTGGCAAATGTATTTAAAGCTTTGAGAATGTCGTTTTTTCGAGAGATAGATGAGCCACAGCAATCGAGAAGGAAGTTTTCATTTTGGGGGCACTGACTATTTTTATGAGAAAATGATTTGGTTTTGAAGCTTGAGTTAACGGTTTTGGGTGAGATATGACCTTTTGAAGGTGATCTATGTAGTTGTGCTGTACCATATAGGCTATTTTACCAAATGCATTAAGAGCTTTGAGAATGTAATTTCTGTTTCAAGAATTGAGCCAAACCAATGGAGAAAAACTGTAAGAAAATGCAGACAACCACAGGGGTCTAGGCACCGCTGGGATTTGAACCCAGGATCTCCTGTTTACTAGACAGGCACTTTGACCAACTAAGCCACAGCGCCTCTCTTGACTTGTTTTTCCACCAATATATATTGTTGAATTATTGTTGAGAAAGTTGGAAATATTTAGAAAATGTAGACAACCACTGGGGTCAAGGCACCGCTGGGATTTGAACCCAGGATCTCCTGTTTACAAGACAGGCACTTTGACCAACTAAGCCACGGAGCCTCTATTGACTTGTTATTCCACCAATATATATTGTATATTTCTACTCAACAAAGATAGAACTATTAAGAAAAAGCAGACAACCACAGGGGTCTAGGCACCGCTGGGATTTGAACCCAGGATCTCCTGTTTACAAGACAGGCCCTTTGACCAACTAAGCCACGGAGCCTCTATTTGCTTGTATTTCCAGCAATATATATTGTTTGATTCAATACAGCAAAGTTGGAATTATTAAGAAAATGCTTACAGCTACAAGGTACCGCTGGGATTTGAACAAGATCCCTTTGTTTCAAGACAGACCTTATGACAAGTAATCTTTTTCCAATAACTGGCATTCTCAGTCATAGATGTGGCATTTTGGAATCCTAATGTTTGCTATAAGGAAGGAAGGCCCCGCTGGGATTTGAACCCAGGATCTCCTGTTTACGAAACAGGCGCTTTGACCAACTAAGCCACAGAGCCCTTGTCAGGGATCATAATCTAAAGAAAACCTTTAGTATTGCTACATTTAAAAAATTGGAATTCACAAAAGTATAATTTGATATGTATTAAAGGTGGAATCATTGAAATGAAAAGGACAAGTTCAGAGGTTAAGGCACTGCTGGGATTCGAACCCAGGATCTCCTGTTTACAAGACAGGCACTTTGACCAACTAAGCCGCAGCGCCTCTATTTCCTTGTTTTTCCACCAATATATATTGTTCATTTCTACTCAACAAAGTTGGAATAATTTAGAAAAAGCAGACAACCACAGGGGTCTAGGCACCGCTGGGATTTGAACCCAGGATCTCCTGTTTACTAGACAGGCACTTTGACCAACTAAGCCACAGCGCCTCTCTTGACTTGTTTTTCCACCGATATATATTGTTGAATTATTGTTGAGAAAGTTGGAAATATTTAGAAAATGTAGACAACCACAGGGGTCAAGGCACCGCTGGGATTTGAACCCAGGATCTCCTGTTTACAAGACAGGCACTTTGACCAACTAAGCCACGGAGCCTCTATTTGCTTGTATTTCCAGCAATATATATTGTTTGATTCAATACAGCAAAGTTGGAATTATTGAGAAAATGCTTACAGCTACAAGGTACCGCTGGGATTTGAACAAGATCCCTTTGTTTCAAGACAGACCTTATGACAAGTAGTCTTTTTCCAATAACTGGCAATCTCAGTCATAGATGTGGCATTTTGGAATCCTAATGTTTGCTATAAGGAAGGGAGGCCCCGCTGGGATTTGAACCCAGGATCTCCTGTTTACGAAACAGGCGCTTTGACCAACTAAGCCACAGAGCCCTTGTCAGGGATCATAATCTAAAGAAAACCTTTAGTATTGCTACATTAAAAAAATTGGAATTCACAAAAGTAAAATGTGATATGTATTAAAGGTGGAATCATTGAAATGAAAAGGACAACTTCAGGGGTTAAGGCACCGCTGGGATTCGAACCCAGGATCTCCTGTTTACAAGACAGGCACTTTGACCAACTAAGCCACAGCGCCGCTATTTCCTTGTTTTTCCACCAATATATATTGTTCATTTCTACTCAACAAAGTTGGAATAATTTAGAAAAAGCAGACAACCACAGGGGTCTAGGCACCGCTGGGATTTGAACTCAGGATCTCCTGTTTACTAGATAGGCACTTTGACCAACTAAGCCACAGCGCCACTCTTGACTTGTTTTTCCACCGATATATATTGTTGAATTATTGTTGAGAAAGTTGGAAATATAGACAACCACAGGGGTCAAGGCACCGCTGGGATTTGAACCCAGGATCTCCTGTTTACTAGACAGGCACTTTGACCAACTAAGCCACGGAGCCTCTATTGACTTGTTATTCCACCAATATATATTGTATATTTCTTCTCAACAAAGATAGAACTATTAAGAAAAAGTTAACAAACCAAAGTGGTCTAGGCACCGCTGGGATTTGAACCCAGGATCTCCTGTTTACGAAACAGGCGCTTTGACCAACTAAGCCACAGAGCCTTTATTGACTTGTTGTTCCACCAATATATATTGTATATTTCTACTCAACAAAGATAGAACTATTAAGAAAATGCAGACAACCACAGGGGTCTAGGCACCGCTGGGATTTGAACCCAGGATCTCCTGTTTACTAGACAGGCACTTTGACCAACTAAGCCACAGCGCCTCTCTTGACTTGTTTTTCCACCAATATATATTGTTGAATTATTGTTGAGAAAGTTGGAACGATTTAGAAAATGTAGACAACCACTGGGGTCAAGGCACCGCTGGGATTTGAACCCAGGATCTCCTGTTTACAAGACAGGCACTTTGACCAACTAAGCCATGGAGCCTCTATTGACTTGTTATTCCACCAATATATATTGTATATTTCTTCTCAACAAAGATAGAACTATTAAGAAAAAGTTAACAAACCAAAGTGGTCTAGGCACCGCTGGGATTTGAACCCAGGATCTCCTGTTTACAAGACAGGCACTTTGACCAACTAAGCCACGGAGCCTCTATTTGGTTGTATTTCCAGCAATATATATTGTTTGATTCAATACAGCAAAGTTGGAATTATTAAGAAAATGCTTACAGCTACAAGGTACCGCTGGGATTTGAACAAGATCCCTTTGTTTCAAGACAGACCTTATGACAAGTAATCTTTTTCCAATAACTGGCATTCTCAGTCATAGATGTGGCATTTTGGAATCCTAATGTTTGCTATAAGGAAGGAAGGCCCCGCTGGGATTTGAACCCAGGATCTCCTGTTTACGAAACAGGCGCTTTGACCAACTAAGCCACAGAGCCCTTGTCAGGGATCATAATCTAAAGAAAACCTTTAGTATTGCTACATTTAAAAAATTGGAATTCACAAAAGTATAATTTGATATGTATTAAAGGTGGAATCATTGAAATGAAAAGGACAAGTTCAGAGGTTAAGGCACCGCTGGGATTTGAACTCAGGATCTCCTGTTTACTAGACAGGCACTTTGACCAACTAAGCCACAGCGCCTCTCTTGACTTGTTTTTCCACCGATATATATTGTTGAATTATTGTTGAGAAAGTTGGAAATATTTAGAAAATGTAGACAACCACAGGGGTCAAGGCACCGCTGGGATTTGAACCCAGGATCTCCTGTTTACAAGACAGGCACTTTGACCAACTAAGCCACGGAGCCTCTATTTGCTTGTATTTCCAGCAATATATATTGTTTGATTCAATACAGCAAAGTTGGAATTATTGAGAAAATGCTTACAGCTACAAGGTACCGCTGGGATTTGAACAAGATCCCTTTGTTTCAAGACAGACCTTATGACAAGTAGTCTTTTTCCAATAACTGGCAATCTCAGTCATAGATGTGGCATTTTGGAATCCTAATGTTTGCTATAAGGAAGGGAGGCCCCGCTGGGATTTGAACCCAGGATCTCCTGTTTACGAAACAGGCGCTTTGACCAACTAAGCCACAGAGCCCTTGTCAGGGATCATAATCTAAAGAAAACCTTTAGTATTGCTACATTAAAAAAATTGGAATTCACAAAAGTAAAATGTGATATGTATTAAAGGTGGAATCATTGAAATGAAAAGGACAACTTCAGGGGTTAAGGCACCGCTGGGATTCGAACCCAGGATCTCCTGTTTACAAGACAGGCACTTTGACCAACTAAGCCACAGCGCCGCTATTTCCTTGTTTTTCCACCAATATATATTGTTCATTTCTACTCAACAAAGTTGGAATAATTTAGAAAAAGCAGACAACCACAGGGGTCTAGGCACCGCTGGGATTTGAACCCAGGATCTCCTGTTTACTAGACAGGCACTTTGACCAACTAAGCCACAGCGCCACTCTTGACTTGTTTTTCCACCGATATATATTGTTGAATTATTGTTGAGAAAGTTGGAAATATTTAGAAAATGTAGACAACCACAGGGGTCAAGGCACCGCTGGGATTTGAACCCAGGATCTCCTGTTTACTAGACAGGCACTTTGACCAACTAAGCCACGGAGCCTCTATTGACTTGTTATTCCACCAATATATATTGTATATTTCTTCTCAACAAAGATAGAACTATTAAGAAAAAGTTAACAAACCAAAGTGGTCTAGGCACCGCTGGGATTTGAACCCAGGATCTCCTGTTTACGAAACAGGCGCTTTGACCAACTAAGCCACAGAGCCTTTATTGACTTGTTATTCCACCAATATATATTGTATATTTCTACTCAACAAAGTTGGAATAATTTAGAAAAAGCAGACAACCACAGGGGTCTAGGCACCGCTGGGATTTGAACCCAGGATCTCCTGTTTACTAGACAGGCACTTTGACCAACTAAGCCACAGCGCCTCTCTTGACTTGTTTTTCCACCGATATATATTGTTGAATTATTGTTGAGAAAGTTGGAAATATTTAGAAAATGTAGACAACCACAGGGGTCAAGGCACCGCTGGGATTTGAACCCAGGATCTCCTGTTTACAAGACAGGCACTTTGACCAACTAAGCCACGGAGCCTCTATTTGCTTGTATTTCCAGCAATATATATTGTTTGATTCAATACAGCAAAGTTGGAATTATTGAGAAAATGCTTACAGCTACAAGGTACCGCTGGGATTTGAACAAGATCCCTTTGTTTCAAGACAGACCTTATGACAAGTAGTCTTTTTCCAATAACTGGCAATCTCAGTCATAGATGTGGCATTTTGGAATCCTAATGTTTGCTATAAGGAAGGGAGGCCCCGCTGGGATTTGAACCCAGGATCTCCTGTTTACGAAACAGGCGCTTTGACCAACTAAGCCACAGAGCCCTTGTCAGGGATCATAATCTAAAGAAAACCTTTAGTATTGCTACATTAAAAAAATTGGAATTCACAAAAGTAAAATGTGATATGTATTAAAGGTGGAATCATTGAAATGAAAAGGACAACTTCAGGGGTTAAGGCACCGCTGGGATTCGAACCCAGGATCTCCTGTTTACAAGACAGGCACTTTGACCAACTAAGCCACAGCGCCGCTATTTCCTTGTTTTTCCACCAATATATATTGTTCATTTCTACTCAACAAAGTTGGAATAATTTAGAAAAAGCAGACAACCACAGGGGTCTAGGCACCGCTGGGATTTGAACTCAGGATCTCCTGTTTACTAGATAGGCACTTTGACCAACTAAGCCACAGCGCCACTCTTGACTTGTTTTTCCACCGATATATATTGTTGAATTATTGTTGAGAAAGTTGGAAATATAGACAACCACAGGGGTCAAGGCACCGCTGGGATTTGAACCCAGGATCTCCTGTTTACTAGACAGGCACTTTGACCAACTAAGCCACGGAGCCTCTATTGACTTGTTATTCCACCAATATATATTGTATATTTCTTCTCAACAAAGATAGAACTATTAAGAAAAAGTTAACAAACCAAAGTGGTCTAGGCACCGCTGGGATTTGAACCCAGGATCTCCTGTTTACGAAACAGGCGCTTTGACCAACTAAGCCACAGAGCCTTTATTGACTTGTTGTTCCACCAATATATATTGTATATTTCTACTCAACAAAGATAGAACTATTAAGAAAATGCAGACAACCACAGGGGTCTAGGCACCGCTGGGATTTGAACCCAGGATCTCCTGTTTACTAGACAGGCACTTTGACCAACTAAGCCACAGCGCCTCTCTTGACTTGTTTTTCCACCAATATATATTGTTGAATTATTGTTGAGAAAGTTGGAACGATTTAGAAAATGTAGACAACCACTGGGGTCAAGGCACCGCTGGGATTTGAACCCAGGATCTCCTGTTTACAAGACAGGCACTTTGACCAACTAAGCCATGGAGCCTCTATTGACTTGTTATTCCACCAATATATATTGTATATTTCTTCTCAACAAAGATAGAACTATTAAGAAAAAGTTAACAAACCAAAGTGGTCTAGGCACCGCTGGGATTTGAACCCAGGATCTCCTGTTTACAAGACAGGCACTTTGACCAACTAAGCCACGGAGCCTCTATTTGGTTGTATTTCCAGCAATATATATTGTTTGATTCAATACAGCAAAGTTGGAATTATTAAGAAAATGCTTACAGCTACAAGGTACCGCTGGGATTTGAACAAGATCCCTTTGTTTCAAGACAGACCTTATGACAAGTAATCTTTTTCCAATAACTGGCATTCTCAGTCATAGATGTGGCATTTTGGAATCCTAATGTTTGCTATAAGGAAGGAAGGCCCCGCTGGGATTTGAACCCAGGATCTCCTGTTTACGAAACAGGCGCTTTGACCAACTAAGCCACAGAGCCCTTGTCAGGGATCATAATCTAAAGAAAACCTTTAGTATTGCTACATTTAAAAAATTGGAATTCACAAAAGTATAATTTGATATGTATTAAAGGTGGAATCATTGAAATGAAAAGGACAAGTTCAGAGGTTAAGGCACCGCTGGGATTTGAACTCAGGATCTCCTGTTTACTAGACAGGCACTTTGACCAACTAAGCCACAGCGCCTCTCTTGACTTGTTTTTCCACCGATATATATTGTTGAATTATTGTTGAGAAAGTTGGAAATATTTAGAAAATGTAGACAACCACAGGGGTCAAGGCACCGCTGGGATTTGAACCCAGGATCTCCTGTTTACAAGACAGGCACTTTGACCAACTAAGCCACGGAGCCTCTATTTGCTTGTATTTCCAGCAATATATATTGTTTGATTCAATACAGCAAAGTTGGAATTATTGAGAAAATGCTTACAGCTACAAGGTACCGCTGGGATTTGAACAAGATCCCTTTGTTTCAAGACAGACCTTATGACAAGTAGTCTTTTTCCAATAACTGGCAATCTCAGTCATAGATGTGGCATTTTGGAATCCTAATGTTTGCTATAAGGAAGGGAGGCCCCGCTGGGATTTGAACCCAGGATCTCCTGTTTACGAAACAGGCGCTTTGACCAACTAAGCCACAGAGCCCTTGTCAGGGATCATAATCTAAAGAAAACCTTTAGTATTGCTACATTAAAAAAATTGGAATTCACAAAAGTAAAATGTGATATGTATTAAAGGTGGAATCATTGAAATGAAAAGGACAACTTCAGGGGTTAAGGCACCGCTGGGATTCGAACCCAGGATCTCCTGTTTACAAGACAGGCACTTTGACCAACTAAGCCACAGCGCCGCTATTTCCTTGTTTTTCCACCAATATATATTGTTCATTTCTACTCAACAAAGTTGGAATAATTTAGAAAAAGCAGACAACCACAGGGGTCTAGGCACCGCTGGGATTTGAACCCAGGATCTCCTGTTTACTAGACAGGCACTTTGACCAACTAAGCCACAGCGCCACTCTTGACTTGTTTTTCCACCGATATATATTGTTGAATTATTGTTGAGAAAGTTGGAAATATTTAGAAAATGTAGACAACCACAGGGGTCAAGGCACCGCTGGGATTTGAACCCAGGATCTCCTGTTTACTAGACAGGCACTTTGACCAACTAAGCCACGGAGCCTCTATTGACTTGTTATTCCACCAATATATATTGTATATTTCTTCTCAACAAAGATAGAACTATTAAGAAAAAGTTAACAAACCAAAGTGGTCTAGGCACCGCTGGGATTTGAACCCAGGATCTCCTGTTTACGAAACAGGCGCTTTGACCAACTAAGCCACAGAGCCTTTATTGACTTGTTATTCCACCAATATATATTGTATATTTCTACTCAACAAAGATAGAACTATTAAGAAAAAGCAGACAACCACAGGGGTCTAGGCACTGCTGGGATTTGAACCCAGGATCTCCTGTTTACAAGACAGTCACTTTGACCAACTAAGCCACGGAGCCTCTATTTGCTTGTATTTCCAGCAATATATATTGTTTGATTCAATACAGCAAAGTTGGAATTATTAAGAAAATGCTTACAGCTACAAGGTACCGCCGGGATTTGAACAAGATCCCTTTGTTTCAAGACAGACCTTATGACAAGTAGTCTTTTTCCAATAACTGGCATTCTCAGTCATAGATGTGGCATTTTGGAATCCTAATGTTTGCTATAAGGAAGGAAGGCCCCGCTGGGATTTGAACCCAGGATCTCCTGTTTACGAAACAGGCGCTTTGACCAACTAAGCCACAGCGCCTCTCTTGACTTGTTTTTCCACCGATATATATTGTTGAATTATTGTTGAGAAAGTTGGAAATATTTAGAAAATGTAGACAACCACAGGGGTCAAGGCACCGCTGGGATTTGAACCCAGGATCTCCTGTTTACTAGACAGGCACTTTGACTAACTAAGCCACGGAGCCTCTATTGACTTGTTATTCCACCAATATAGATTGTATATTTCTTCTCAACAAAGATAGAACTATTAAGAAAAAGTTAACAAACCAAAGTGGTCTAGGCACCGCTGGGATTTGAACCCAGGATCTCCTGTTTACGAAACAGGCGCTTTGACCAACTAAGCCACAGAGCCTTTATTGACTTGTTATTCCACCAATATATATTGTATATTTCTACTCAACAAAGATAGAACTATTAAGAAAAAGCAGACAACCACAGGGGTCTAGGCACCGCTGGGATTTGAACCCAGGATCTCCTGTTTACAAGACAGGCACTTTGACCAACTAAGCCACGGAGCCTCTATTTGCTTGTATTTCCAGCAATATATATTGTTTGATTCAATACAGCAAAGTTGGAATTATTAAGAAAATGCTTACAGCTACAAGGTACCGCCGGGATTTGAACAAGATCCCTTTGTTTCAAGACAGACCTTATGACAAGTAGTCTTTTTCCAATAACTGGCATTCTCAGTCATAGATGTGGCATTTTGGAATCCTAATGTTTGCTATAAGGAAGGAAGGCCCCGCTGGGATTTGAACCCAGGATCTCCTGTTTACGAAACAGGCGCTTTGACCAACTAAGCCACAGCGCCTCTCTTGACTTGTTTTTCCACCGATATATATTGTTGAATTATTGTTGAGAAAGTTGGAAATATTTAGAAAATGTAGACAACCACAGGGGTCAAGGCACCGCTGGGATTTGAACCCAGGATCTCCTGTTTACAAGACAGGCACTTTGACCAACTAAGCCACGGAGCCTCTATTTGCTTGTATTTCCAGCAATATATATTGTTTGATTCAATACAGCAAAGTTGGAATTATTGAGAAAATGCTTACAGCTACAAGGTACCGCTGGGATTTGAACAAGATCCCTTTGTTTCAAGACAGACCTTATGACAAGTAGTCTTTTTCCAATAACTGGCAATCTCAGTCATAGATGTGGCATTTTGGAATCCTAATGTTTGCTATAAGGAAGGGAGGCCCCGCTGGGATTTGAACCCAGGATCTCCTGTTTACGAAACAGGCGCTTTGACCAACTAAGCCACAGAGCCCTTGTCAGGGATCATAATCTACAGAAAACCTTTAGTATTGCTACATTGAAAAAATTGGAATTCACAAAAGTAAAATGTGATATGTATTAAAGGTGGAATCATTGAAATGAAAAGGACAACTTCAGGGGTTAAGGCACCGCTGGGATTCGAACCCAGGATCTCCTGTTTACAAGACAGGCACTTTGACCAACTAAGCCACAGCGCCGCTATTTCCTTGTTTTTCCACCAATATATATTGTTCATTTCTACTCAACAAAGTTGGAATAATTTAGAAAAAGCAGACAACCACAGGGGTCTAGGCACCGCTGGGATTTGAACCCAGGATCTCCTGTTTACTAGACAGGCACTTTGACCAACTAAGCCACAGCGCCTCTCTTGACTTGTTTTTCCACCGATATATATTGTTGAATTATTGTTGAGAAAGTTGGAAATATTTAGAAAATGTAGACAACCACAGGGGTCAAGGCACCGCTGGGATTTGAACCCAGGATCTCCTGTTTACTAGACAGGCACTTTGACCAACTAAGCCACGGAGCCTCTATTGACTTGTTATTCCACCAATATATATTGTATATTTCTTCTCAACAAAGATAGAACTATTAAGAAAAAGTTAACAAACCAAAGTGGTCTAGGCACCGCTGGGATTTGAACCCAGGATCTCCTGTTTACAAGACAGGCACTTTGACCAACTAAGCCACGGAGCCTCTATTTGGTTGTATTTCCAGCAATATATATTGTTTGATTCAATACAGCAAAGTTGGAATTATTAAGAAAATGCTTACAGCTACAAGGTACCGCTGGGATTTGAACAAGATCCCTTTGTTTCAAGACAGACCTTATGACAAGTAATCTTTTTCCAATAACTGGCATTCTCAGTCATAGATGTGGCATTTTGGAATCCTAATGTTTGCTATAAGGAAGGAAGGCCCCGCTGGGATTTGAACCCAGGATCTCCTGTTTACGAAACAGGCGCTTTGACCAACTAAGCCACAGAGCCCTTGTCAGGGATCATAATCTAAAGAAAACCTTTAGTATTGCTACATTTAAAAAATTGGAATTCACAAAAGTATAATTTGATATGTATTAAAGGTGGAATCATTGAAATGAAAAGGACAAGTTCAGAGGTTAAGGCACCGCTGGGATTTGAACCCAGGATCTCCTGTTTACTAGACAGGCACTTTGACCAACTAAGCCACAGCGCCTCTCTTGACTTGTTTTTCCACCGATATATATTGTTGAATTATTGTTGAGAAAGTTGGAAATATTTAGAAAATGTAGACAACCACAGGGGTCAAGGCACCGCTGGGATTTGAACCCAGGATCTCCTGTTTACAAGACAGGCACTTTGACCAACTAAGCCACGGAGCCTCTATTTGCTTGTATTTCCAGCAATATATATTGTTTGATTCAATACAGCAAAGTTGGAATTATTGAGAAAATGCTTACAGCTACAAGGTACCGCTGGGATTTGAACAAGATCCCTTTGTTTCAAGACAGACCTTATGACAAGTAGTCTTTTTCCAATAACTGGCAATCTCAGTCATAGATGTGGCATTTTGGAATCCTAATGTTTGCTATAAGGAAGGGAGGCCCCGCTGGGATTTGAACCCAGGATCTCCTGTTTACGAAACAGGCGCTTTGACCAACTAAGCCACAGAGCCCTTGTCAGGGATCATAATCTAAAGAAAACCTTTAGTATTGCTACATTAAAAAAATTGGAATTCACAAAAGTAAAATGTGATATGTATTAAAGGTGGAATCATTGAAATGAAAAGGACAACTTCAGGGGTTAAGGCACCGCTGGGATTCGAACCCAGGATCTCCTGTTTACAAGACAGGCACTTTGACCAACTAAGCCACAGCGCCGCTATTTCCTTGTTTTTCCACCAATATATATTGTTCATTTCTACTCAACAAAGTTGGAATAATTTAGAAAAAGCAGACAACCACAGGGGTCTAGGCACCGCTGGGATTTGAACCCAGGATCTCCTGTTTACTAGACAGGCACTTTGACTAACTAAGCCACAGCGCCACTCTTGACTTGTTTTTCCACCGATATATATTGTTGAATTATTGTTGAGAAAGTTGGAAATATTTAGAAAATGTAGACAACCACAGGGGTCAAGGCACCGCTGGGATTTGAACCCAGGATCTCCTGTTTACTAGACAGGCACTTTGACCAACTAAGCCACGGAGCCTCTATTGACTTGTTATTCCACCAATATATATTGTATATTTCTTCTCAACAAAGATAGAACTATTAAGAAAAAGTTAACAAACCAAAGTGGTCTAGGCACCGCTGGGATTTGAACCCAGGATCTCCTGTTTACGAAACAGGCGCTTTGACCAACTAAGCCACAGAGCCTTTATTGACTTGTTATTCCACCAATATATATTGTATATTTCTACTCAACAAAGATAGAACTATTAAGAAAAAGCAGACAACCACAGGGGTCTAGGCACTGCTGGGATTTGAACCCAGGATCTCCTGTTTACAAGACAGTCACTTTGACCAACTAAGCCACGGAGCCTCTATTTGCTTGTATTTCCAGCAATATATATTGTTTGATTCAATACAGCAAAGTTGGAATTATTAAGAAAATGCTTACAGCTACAAGGTACCGCCGGGATTTGAACAAGATCCCTTTGTTTCAAGACAGACCTTATGACAAGTAGTCTTTTTCCAATAACTGGCATTCTCAGTCATAGATGTGGCATTTTGGAATCCTAATGTTTGCTATAAGGAAGGAAGGCCCCGCTGGGATTTGAACCCAGGATCTCCTGTTTACGAAACAGGCGCTTTGACCAACTAAGCCACAGCGCCTCTCTTGACTTGTTTTTCCACCGATATATATTGTTGAATTATTGTTGAGAAAGTTGGAAATATTTAGAAAATGTAGACAACCACAGGGGTCAAGGCACCGCTGGGATTTGAACCCAGGATCTCCTGTTTACTAGACAGGCACTTTGACTAACTAAGCCACGGAGCCTCTATTGACTTGTTATTCCACCAATATAGATTGTATATTTCTTCTCAACAAAGATAGAACTATTAAGAAAAAGTTAACAAACCAAAGTGGTCTAGGCACCGCTGGGATTTGAACCCAGGATCTCCTGTTTACGAAACAGGCGCTTTGACCAACTAAGCCACAGAGCCTTTATTGACTTGTTATTCCACCAATATATATTGTATATTTCTACTCAACAAAGATAGAACTATTAAGAAAAAGCAGACAACCACAGGGGTCTAGGCACCGCTGGGATTTGAACCCAGGATCTCCTGTTTACAAGACAGGCACTTTGACCAACTAAGCCACGGAGCCTCTATTTGCTTGTATTTCCAGCAATATATATTGTTTGATTCAATACAGCAAAGTTGGAATTATTAAGAAAATGCTTACAGCTACAAGGTACCGCCGGGATTTGAACAAGATCCCTTTGTTTCAAGACAGACCTTATGACAAGTAGTCTTTTTCCAATAACTGGCATTCTCAGTCATAGATGTGGCATTTTGGAATCCTAATGTTTGCTATAAGGAAGGAAGGCCCCGCTGGGATTTGAACCCAGGATCTCCTGTTTACGAAACAGGCGCTTTGACCAACTAAGCCACAGCGCCTCTCTTGACTTGTTTTTCCACCGATATATATTGTTGAATTATTGTTGAGAAAGTTGGAAATATTTAGAAAATGTAGACAACCACAGGGGTCAAGGCACCGCTGGGATTTGAACCCAGGATCTCCTGTTTACAAGACAGGCACTTTGACCAACTAAGCCACGGAGCCTCTATTTGCTTGTATTTCCAGCAATATATATTGTTTGATTCAATACAGCAAAGTTGGAATTATTGAGAAAATGCTTACAGCTACAAGGTACCGCTGGGATTTGAACAAGATCCCTTTGTTTCAAGACAGACCTTATGACAAGTAGTCTTTTTCCAATAACTGGCAATCTCAGTCATAGATGTGGCATTTTGGAATCCTAATGTTTGCTATAAGGAAGGGAGGCCCCGCTGGGATTTGAACCCAGGATCTCCTGTTTACGAAACAGGCGCTTTGACCAACTAAGCCACAGAGCCCTTGTCAGGGATCATAATCTACAGAAAACCTTTAGTATTGCTACATTGAAAAAATTGGAATTCACAAAAGTAAAATGTGATATGTATTAAAGGTGGAATCATTGAAATGAAAAGGACAACTTCAGGGGTTAAGGCACCGCTGGGATTCGAACCCAGGATCTCCTGTTTACAAGACAGGCACTTTGACCAACTAAGCCACAGCGCCGCTATTTCCTTGTTTTTCCACCAATATATATTGTTCATTTCTACTCAACAAAGTTGGAATAATTTAGAAAAAGCAGACAACCACAGGGGTCTAGGCACCGCTGGGATTTGAACCCAGGATCTCCTGTTTACTAGACAGGCACTTTGACCAACTAAGCCACAGCGCCTCTCTTGACTTGTTTTTCCACCGATATATATTGTTGAATTATTGTTGAGAAAGTTGGAAATATTTAGAAAATGTAGACAACCACAGGGGTCAAGGCACCGCTGGGATTTGAACCCAGGATCTCCTGTTTACTAGACAGGCACTTTGACCAACTAAGCCACGGAGCCTCTATTGACTTGTTATTCCACCAATATATATTGTATATTTCTTCTCAACAAAGATAGAACTATTAAGAAAAAGTTAACAAACCAAAGTGGTCTAGGCACCGCTGGGATTTGAACCCAGGATCTCCTGTTTACAAGACAGGCACTTTGACCAACTAAGCCACGGAGCCTCTATTTGGTTGTATTTCCAGCAATATATATTGTTTGATTCAATACAGCAAAGTTGGAATTATTAAGAAAATGCTTACAGCTACAAGGTACCGCTGGGATTTGAACAAGATCCCTTTGTTTCAAGACAGACCTTATGACAAGTAATCTTTTTCCAATAACTGGCATTCTCAGTCATAGATGTGGCATTTTGGAATCCTAATGTTTGCTATAAGGAAGGAAGGCCCCGCTGGGATTTGAACCCAGGATCTCCTGTTTACGAAACAGGCGCTTTGACCAACTAAGCCACAGAGCCCTTGTCAGGGATCATAATCTAAAGAAAACCTTTAGTATTGCTACATTTAAAAAATTGGAATTCACAAAAGTATAATTTGATATGTATTAAAGGTGGAATCATTGAAATGAAAAGGACAAGTTCAGAGGTTAAGGCACCGCTGGGATTTGAACCCAGGATCTCCTGTTTACTAGACAGGCACTTTGACCAACTAAGCCACAGCGCCTCTCTTGACTTGTTTTTCCACCGATATATATTGTTGAATTATTGTTGAGAAAGTTGGAAATATTTAGAAAATGTAGACAACCACAGGGGTCAAGGCACCGCTGGGATTTGAACCCAGGATCTCCTGTTTACAAGACAGGCACTTTGACCAACTAAGCCACGGAGCCTCTATTTGCTTGTATTTCCAGCAATATATATTGTTTGATTCAATACAGCAAAGTTGGAATTATTGAGAAAATGCTTACAGCTACAAGGTACCGCTGGGATTTGAACAAGATCCCTTTGTTTCAAGACAGACCTTATGACAAGTAGTCTTTTTCCAATAACTGGCAATCTCAGTCATAGATGTGGCATTTTGGAATCCTAATGTTTGCTATAAGGAAGGGAGGCCCCGCTGGGATTTGAACCCAGGATCTCCTGTTTACGAAACAGGCGCTTTGACCAACTAAGCCACAGAGCCCTTGTCAGGGATCATAATCTAAAGAAAACCTTTAGTATTGCTACATTGAAAAAATTGGAATTCACAAAAGTAAAATGTGATATGTATTAAAGGTGGAATCATTGAAATGAAAAGGACAACTTCAGGGGTTAAGGCACCGCTGGGATTCGAACCCAGGATCTCCTGTTTACAAGACAGGCACTTTGACCAACTAAGCCACAGCGCCGCTATTTCCTTGTTTTTCCACCAATATATATTGTTCATTTCTACTCAACAAAGTTGGAATAATTTAGAAAAAGCAGACAACCACAGGGGTCTAGGCACCGCTGGGATTTGAACCCAGGATCTCCTGTTTACTAGACAGGCACTTTGACCAACTAAGCCACAGCGCCTCTCTTGACTTGTTTTTCCACCGATATATATTGTTGAATTATTGTTGAGAAAGTTGGAAATATTTAGAAAATGTAGACAACCACAGGGGTCAAGGCACCGCTGGGATTTGAACCCAGGATCTCCTGTTTACAAGACAGGCACTTTGACCAACTAAGCCACGGAGCCTCTATTTGCTTGTATTTCCAGCAATATATATTGTTTGATTCAATACAGCAAAGTTGGAATTATTGAGAAAATGCTTACAGCTACAAGGTACCGCTGGGATTTGAACAAGATCCCTTTGTTTCAAGACAGACCTTATGACAAGTAGTCTTTTTCCAATAACTGGCAATCTCAGTCATAGATGTGGCATTTTGGAATCCTAATGTTTGCTATAAGGAAGGGAGGCCCCGCTGGGATTTGAACCCAGGATCTCCTGTTTACGAAACAGGCGCTTTGACCAACTAAGCCACAGAGCCCTTGTCAGTGATCATAATCTAAAGAAAACCTTTAGTATTGCTACATTGAAAAAATTGGAATTCACAAAAGTAAAATGTGATATGTATTAAAGGTGGAATCATTGAAATGAAAAGGACAACTTCAGGGGTTAAGGCACCGCTGGGATTCGAACCCAGGATCTCCTGTTTACAAGACAGGCACTTTGACCAACTAAGCCACAGCGCCGCTATTTCCTTGTTTTTCCACCAATATATATTGTTCATTTCTACTCAACAAAGTTGGAATAATTTAGAAAAAGCAGACAACCACAGGGGTCTAGGCACCGCTGGGATTTGAACCCAGGATCTCCTGTTTACTAGACAGGCACTTTGACCAACTAAGCCACAGCGCCTCTCTTGACTTGTTTTTCCACCGATATATATTGTTGAATTATTGTTGAGAAAGTTGGAAATATTTAGAAAATGTAGACAACCACAGGGGTCAAGGCACCGCTGGGATTTGAACCCAGGATCTCCTCTTTACTAGACAGGCACTTTGACCAACTAAGCCACGGAGCCTCTATTGACTTGTTATTCCACCAATATATATTGTATATTTCTTCTCAACAAAGATAGAACTTTTAAGAAAAAGTTAACAAACCAAAGTGGTCTAGGCACCGCTGGGATTTGAACCCAGGATCTCCTGTTTACAAGACAGGCACTTTGACCAACTAAGCCACGGAGCCTCTATTTGGTTGTATTTCCAGCAATATATATTGTTTGATTCAATACAGCAAAGTTGGAATTATTAAGAAAATGCTTACAGCTACAAGGTACCGCTGGGATTTGAACAAGATCCCTTTGTTTCAAGACAGACCTTATGACAAGTAATCTTTTTCCAATAACTGGCATTCTCAGTCATAGATGTGGCATTTTGGAATCCTAATGTTTGCTATAAGGAAGGAAGGCCCCGCTGGGATTTGAACCCAGGATCTCCTGTTTACGAAACAGGCGCTTTGACCAACTAAGCCACAGAGCCCTTGTCAGGGATCATAATCTAAAGAAAACCTTTAGTATTGCTACATTTAAAAAATTGGAATTCACAAAAGTATAATTTGATATGTATTAAAGGTGGAATCATTGAAATGAAAAGGACAAGTTCAGAGGTTAAGGCACCGCTGGGATTTGAACCCAGGATCTCCTGTTTACTAGACAGGCACTTTGACCAACTAAGCCACAGCGCCTCTCTTGACTTGTTTTTCCACCGATATATATTGTTGAATTATTGTTGAGAAAGTTGGAAATATTTAGAAAATGTAGACAACCACAGGGGTCAAGGCACCGCTGGGATTTGAACCCAGGATCGCCTGTTTACAAGACAGGCACTTTGACCAACTAAGCCACGGAGCCTCTATTTGCTTGTATTTCCAGCAATATATATTGTTTGATTCAATACAGCAAAGTTGGAATTATTGAGAAAATGCTTACAGCTACAAGGTACCGCTGGGATTTGAACAAGATCCCTTTGTTTCAAGACAGACCTTATGACAAGTAGTCTTTTTCCAATAACTGGCAATCTCAGTCATAGATGTGGCATTTTGGAATCCTAATGTTTGCTATAAGGAAGGGAGGCCCCGCTGGGATTTGAACCCAGGATCTCCTGTTTACGAAACAGGCGCTTTGACCAACTAAGCCACAGAGCCCTTGTCAGGGATCATAATCTAAAGAAAACCTTTAGTATTGCTACATTGAAAAAATTGGAATTCACAAAAGTAAAATGTGATATGTATTAAAGGTGGAATCATTGAAATGAAAAGGACAACTTCAGGGGTTAAGGCACCGCTGGGATTCGAACCCAGGATCTCCTGTTTACAAGACAGGCACTTTGACCAACTAAGCCACAGCGCCGCTATTTCCTTGTTTTTCCACCAATATATATTGTTCATTTCTACTCAACAAAGTTGGAATAATTTAGAAAAAGCAGACAACCACAGGGGTCTAGGCACCGCTGGGATTTGAACCCAGGATCTCCTGTTTACTAGACAGGCACTTTGACCAACTAAGCCACAGCGCCTCTCTTGACTTGTTTTTCCACCGATATATATTGTTGAATTATTGTTGAGAAAGTTGGAAATATTTAGAAAATGTAGACAACCACAGGGGTCAAGGCACCGCTGGGATTTGAACCCAGGATCTCCTGTTTACTAGACAGGCACTTTGACCAACTAAGCCACGGAGCCTCTATTGACTTGTTATTCCACCAATATATATTGTATATTTCTTCTCAACAAAGATAGAACTATTAAGAAAAAGTTAACAAACCAAAGTGGTCTAGGCACCGCTGGGATTTGAACCCAGGATCTCCTGTTTACAATACAGGCACTTTGACCAACTAAGCCACGGAGCCTCTATTTGGTTGTATTTCCAGCAATATATATTGTTTGATTCAATACAGCAAAGTTGGAATTATTAAGAAAATGCTTACAGCTACAAGGTACCGCTGGGATTTGAACAAGATCCCTTTGTTTCAAGACAGACCTTATGACAAGTAATCTTTTTCCAATAACTGGCATTCTCAGTCATAGATGTGGCATTTTGGAATCCTAATGTTTGCTATAAGGAAGGAAGGCCCCGCTGGGATTTGAACCCAGGATCTCCTGTTTACGAAACAGGCGCTTTGACCAACTAAGCCACAGAGCCCTTGTCAGGGATCATAATCTAAAGAAAACCTTTAGTATTGCTACATTTAAAAAATTGGAATTCACAAAAGTATAATTTGATATGTATTAAAGGTGGAATCATTGAAATGAAAAGGACAAGTTCAGAGGTTAAGGCACCGCTGGGATTTGAACCCAGGATCTCCTGTTTACTAGACAGGCACTTTGACCAACTAAGCCACAGCGCCTCTCTTGACTTGTTTTTCCACCGATATATATTGTTGAATTATTGTTGAGAAAGTTGGAAATATTTAGAAAATGTAGACAACCACAGGGGTCAAGGCACCGCTGGGATTTGAACCCAGGATCTCCTGTTTACAAGACAGGCACTTTGACCAACTAAGCCACGGAGCCTCTATTTGCTTGTATTTCCAGCAATATATATTGTTTGATTCAATACAGCAAAGTTGGAATTATTGAGAAAATGCTTACAGCTACAAGGTACCGCTGGGATTTGAACAAGATCCCTTTGTTTCAAGACAGACCTTATGACAAGTAGTCTTTTTCCAATAACTGGCAATCTCAGTCATAGATGTGGCATTTTGGAATCCTAATGTTTGCTATAAGGAAGGAAGGCCCCGCTGGGATTTGAACCCAGGATCTCCTGTTTACGAAACAGGCGCTTTGACCAACTAAGCCACAGCGCCTCTCTTGACTTGTTTTTCCACCGATATATATTGTTGAATTATTGTTGAGAAAGTTGGAAATATTTAGAAAATGTAGACAACCACAGGGGTCAAGGCACCGCTGGGATTTGAACCCAGGATCTCCTGTTTACTAGACAGGCACTTTGACCAACTAAGCCACGGAGCCTCTATTGACTTGTTATTCCACCAATATATATTGTATATTTCTTCTCAACAAAGATAGAACTATTAAGAAAAAGTTAACAAACCAAAGTGGTCTAGGCACCGCTGGGATTTGAACCCAGGATCTCCTGTTTACGAAACAGGCGCTTTGACCAACTAAGCCACAGAGCCTTTATTGACTTGTTGTTCCACCAATATATATTGTATATTTCTACTCAACAAAGATAGAACTATTAAGAAAATGCAGACAACCACAGGGGTCTAGGCACCGCTGGGATTTGAACCCAGGATCTCCTGTTTACTAGACAGGCACTTTGACCAACTAAGCCACAGCGCCTCTCTTGACTTGTTTTTCCACCAATATATATTGTTGAATTATTGTTGAGAAAGTTGGAAATATTTAGAAAATGTAGACAACCACTGGGGTCAAGGCACCGCTGGGATTTGAACCCAGGATCTCCTGTTTACAAGACAGGCACTTTGACCAACTAAGCCATGGAGCCTCTATTGACTTGTTATTCCACCAATATATATTGTATATTTCTTCTCAACAAAGATAGAACTATTAAGAAAAAGTTAACAAACCAAAGTGGTCTAGGCACCGCTGGGATTTGAACCCAGGATCTCCTGTTTACAAGACAGGCACTTTGACCAACTAAGCCACGGAGCCTCTATTTGGTTGTATTTCCAGCAATATATATTGTTTGATTCAATACAGCAAAGTTGGAATTATTAAGAAAATGCTTACAGCTACAAGGTACCGCTGGGATTTGAACAAGATCCCTTTGTTTCAAGACAGACCTTATGACAAGTAATCTTTTTCCAATAACTGGCATTCTCAGTCATAGATGTGGCATTTTGGAATCCTAATGTTTGCTATAAGGAAGGAAGGCCCCGCTGGGATTTGAACCCAGGATCTCCTGTTTACGAAACAGGCGCTTTGACCAACTAAGCCACAGAGCCCTTGTCAGGGATCATAATCTAAAGAAAACCTTTAGTATTGCTACATTTAAAAAATTGGAATTCACAAAAGTATAATTTGATATGTATTAAAGGTGGAATCATTGAAATGAAAAGGACAAGTTCAGAGGTTAAGGCACCGCTGGGATTTGAACTCAGGATCTCCTGTTTACTAGACAGGCACTTTGACCAACTAAGCCACAGCGCCTCTCTTGACTTGTTTTTCCACCGATATATATTGTATATTTCTACTCAACAAAGATAGAACTATTAAGAAAAAGCAGACAACCACAGGGGTCTAGGGACCGCTGGGATTCAAACCCAGGATCTCCTGTTTACTAGACAGGCACTTTGACCAACTAAGCCACGGAGCCTCTATTGACTTGTTATTCCACCAATATATATTGTATATTTCTTCTCAACAAAGATAGAACTATTAAGAAAAAGTTAACAAACCAAAGTGGTCTAGGCACCGCTGGGATTTGAACCCAGGATCTCCTGTTTACTAGACAGGCACTTTGACCAACTAAGCCACAGAGCCTCTATTGACTTGTTATTTCAACAATATATATTGTATATTTCTACTCAACAAAGATAGAACTATTAAGAAAATGCAGACAACCACAGGGGTCTAGGCACCGCTGGGATTTGAACCCAGGATCTCCTGTTTACTAGACAGGCACTTTGACCAACTAAGCCACGGAGCCCTTGTCAGGGATCATAATCTAAAGAAAACCTTTAGTATTGCTACATTTAAAAAATTGGAATTCACAAAAGTATAATTTGATATGTATTAAAGGTGGAATCATTGAAATGAAAAGGACAAGTTCAGAGGTTAAGGCACTGCTGGGATTCGAACCGAGGATCTCCTGTTTACAAGACAGGCACTTTGACCAACTAAGCCACAGCGCCTCTATTTCCTTGTTTTTCTACCAATATATATTGTTCATTTCTACTCAACAAAGTTGGAATAATTTAGAAAAAGCAGACAACCACAGGGGTCTAGGCACCGCTGGGATTTGAACCCAGGATCTCCTGTTTACTAGACAGGCACTTTGACCAACTAAGCCACAGCGCCTCTCTTGACTTGTTTTTCCACCGATATATATTGTTGAATTATTGTTGAGAAAGTTGGAAATATTTAGAAAATGTAGACAACCACAGGGGTCAAGGCACCGCTGGGATTTGAACCCAGGATCTCCTGTTTACTAGACAGGCACTTTGACCAACTAAGCCACGGAGCCTCTATTGACTTGTTATTCCACCAATATACACTCACCGGCCACTTTATTAGGTACACCAGTCCAACTGCTCGTTAACACTTAATTTCTAAGCAGCCAATCACATGGCGGCAACTCAGTGCATTTAGGCATGTAGACATTGTCAAGACAATCTCCTGCAGTTCAAACCGAGCATCAGTATGGGGAAGAAAGGTGATTTGAGGGACTTTGAACGTGGCATGATTGTTGGTGCCAGAAGGGCTGGTCTGAGTATTTCAGAAACTGCTAATCTACTGGGATTTTCACGCACAACCATCTCTAGGGTTTACAGAGAATGGTCCGAAAAAGAAAAAACATCCAGTGAGCGGCAGTTCTGTGGGCGGAAATGCCTTGTTGATGCCAGAGGTCAGAGGAGAATGGCCAGACTGGTTCGAGCTGAAAGAAGGGCAACAGTGACTCAAATAACCACCCGTTACAACCAAGGTGGGCATAAGAGCATCTCTGAACGCACAGTACGTCGAACTTTGAGGCAGATGGGCTACAGCAGCAGAAGACCACACCGGGTGCCACTCCTTTCAGCTAAGAACAGGAAACTGAGGCTACAATTTGCACAAGCTCATCGAAATTGGACAATAGAAGATTGGAAAAACGTTGCCTGGTCTGATGAGTCTCGATTTCTGCTGCGACATTCGGATGGTAGGGTCAGAATTTGGCGTCTACAACATGAAAGCATGGATCCATCCTGCCTTGTATCAACGGTTCAGGCTGGTGGTGGTGGTGTCATGGTGTGGGGAATATTTTCTTGGCACTCTTTGGGCCCCTTGGTACCAATTGAGCATCGTTGCAACGCCACAGCCTACCTGAGTATTGTTGCTGACCATGTCCATCCCTTTATGACCACAATGTACCCAACTTCTGATGGCTACTTTCAGCAGGATAATGCGCCATGTCATAAAGCTGGAATCATCTCAGACTGGTTTCTTGAACATGACAATGAGTTCGCTGTACTCAAATGGCCTCCACAATCACCAGATCTCAATCCAATAGAGCATCTTTGGGATGTGGTGGAACGGGAGATTCGCATCATGGATGTGCAGCCGACAAATCTGCGGCAACTGTGTGATGCCATCATGTCAATATGGACCAAACTCCCTGAGGAATGCTTCCAGCACCCTGTTGAATCTATGCCACGAAGAATTGAGGCAGTTCTGAAGGCAAAAGGGGGTCCAACCCGTTACTAGCATGGGGTACCTAATAAAGTGGCCGGTGAGTGTATATTGTATATTTCTACTCAACAAAGATAGAACTATTAAGAAAAAGCAGACAACCACAGGGGTCTAGGCACTGCTGGGATTTGAACCCAGGATCTCCTGTTTACAAGACAGGCACTTTGACCAACTAAGCCACGGAGCCTCTATTTGCTTGTATTTCCAGCAATATATATTGTTTGATTCAATACAGCAAAGTTGGAATTATTAAGAAAATGCTTACAGCTACAAGGTACCGCCGGGATTTGAACAAGATCCCTTTGTTTCAAGACAGACCTTATGACAAGTAGTCTTTTTCCAATATCTGGCATTCTCAGTCATAGATGTGGCATTTTGGAATCCTAATGTTTGCTATAAGGAAGGAAGGCCCCGCTGGGATTTGAACCCAGGATCTCCTGTTTACGAAACAGGCGCTTTGACCAACTAAGCCACAGCGCCTCTCTTGACTTGTTTTTCCACCGATATATATTGTTGAATTATTGTTGAGAAAGTTGGAAATATTTAGAAAATGTAGACAACCACAGGGGTCAAGGCACCGCTGGGATTTGAACCCAGGATCTCCTGTTTACTAGACAGGCACTTTGACCAACTAAGCCACGGAGCCTCTATTGACTTGTTATTCCACCAATATAGATTGTATATTTCTTCTCAACAAAGATAGAACTATTAAGAAAAAGTTAACAAACCAAAGTGGTCTAGGCACCGCTGGGATTTGAACCCAGGATCTCCTGTTTACGAAACAGGCGCTTTGACCAACTAAGCCACAGAGCCTTTATTGACTTGTTATTCCACCAATATATATTGTATATTTCTACTCAACAAAGATAGAACTATTAAGAAAAAGCAGACAACCACAGGGGTCTAGGCACCGCTGGGATTTGAACCCAGGATCTCCTGTTTACAAGACAGGCACTTTGACCAACTAAGCCACGGAGCCTCTATTTGCTTGTATTTCCAGCAATATATATTGTTTGATTCAATACAGCAAAGTTGGAATTATTAAGAAAATGCTTACAGCTACAAGGTACCGCCGGGATTTGAACAAGATCCCTTTGTTTCAAGACAGACCTTATGACAAGTAGTCTTTTTCCAATAACTGGCATTCTCAGTCATAGATGTGGCATTTTGGAATCCTAATGTTTGCTATAAGGAAAAAGGCCCCGCTGGGATTTGAACCCAGGATCTCCTGTTTACGAAACAGGCGCTTTGACCAACTAAGCCACAGCGCCTCTCTTGACTTGTTTTTCCACCGATATATATTGTTGAATTATTGTTGAGAAAGTTGGAAATATTTAGAAAATGTAGACAACCACAGGGGTCAAGGCACCGCTGGGATTTGAACCCAGGATCTCCTGTTTACAAGACAGGCACTTTGACCAACTAAGCCACGGAGCCTCTATTTGCTTGTATTTCCAGCAATATATATTGTTTGATTCAATACAGCAAAGTTGGAATTATTGAGAAAATGCTTACAGCTACAAGGTACCGCTGGGATTTGAACAAGATCCCTTTGTTTCAAGACAGACCTTATGACAAGTAGTCTTTTTCCAATAACTGGCAATCTCAGTCATAGATGTGGCATTTTGGAATCCTAATGTTTGCTATAAGGAAGGGAGGCCCCGCTGGGATTTGAACCCAGGATCTCCTGTTTACGAAACAGGCGCTTTGACCAACTAAGCCACAGAGCCCTTGTCAGGGATCATAATCTAAAGAAAACCTTTAGTATTGCTACATTGAAAAAATTGGAATTCACAAAAGTAAAATGTGATATGTATTAAAGGTGGAATCATTGAAATGAAAAGGACAACTTCAGGGGTTAAGGCACCGCTGGGATTCGAACCCAGGATCTCCTGTTTACAAGACAGGCACTTTGACCAACTAAGCCACAGCGCCGCTATTTCCTTGTTTTTCCACCAATATATATTGTTCATTTCTACTCAACAAAGTTGGAATAATTTAGAAAAAGCAGACAACCACAGGGGTCTAGGCACCGCTGGGATTTGAACCCAGGATCTCCTGTTTACTAGACAGGCACTTTGACCAACTAAGCCACAGCGCCTCTCTTGACTTGTTTTTCCACCGATATATATTGTTGAAT
Source organism: Pungitius pungitius (assembly GCF_949316345.1). NCBI lineage: Eukaryota > Metazoa > Chordata > Actinopteri > Perciformes > Gasterosteidae > Pungitius > Pungitius pungitius. The sequence goes on along the minus strand of NC_084912.1, from coordinate 2,986,146 downwards.
TATTGTTGAGAAAGTTGGAAATATTTAGAAAATGTAGACAACCACAGGGGTCAAGGCACCGCTGGGATTTGAACCCAGGATCTCCTGTTTACTAGACAGGCACTTTGACCAACTAAGCCACGGAGCCTCTATTGACTTGTTATTCCACCAATATATATTGTATATTTCTTCTCAACAAAGATAGAACTATTAAGAAAAAGTTAACAAACCAAAGTGGTCTAGGCACCGCTGGGATTTGAACCCAGGATCTCCTGTTTACAAGACAGGCACTTTGACCAACTAAGCCACGGAGCCTCTATTTGGTTGTATTTCCAGCAATATATATTGTTTGATTCAATACAGCAAAGTTGGAATTATTAAGAAAATGCTTACAGCTACAAGGTACCGCTGGGATTTGAACAAGATCCCTTTGTTTCAAGACAGACCTTATGACAAGTAATCTTTTTCCAATAACTGGCATTCTCAGTCATAGATGTGGCATTTTGGAATCCTAATGTTTGCTATAAGGAAGGAAGGCCCCGCTGGGATTTGAACCCAGGATCTCCTGTTTACGAAACAGGCGCTTTGACCAACTAAGCCACAGCGCCTCTCTTGACTTGTTTTTCCACCGATATATATTGTTGAATTATTGTTGAGAAAGTTGGAAATATTTAGAAAATGTAGACAACCACAGGGGTCAAGGCACCGCTGGGATTTGAACCCAGGATCTCCTGTTTACTAGACAGGCACTTTGACCAACTAAGCCACGGAGCCTCTATTGACTTGTTATTCCACCAATATATATTGTATATTTCTTCTCAACAAAGATAGAACTATTAAGAAAAAGTTAACAAACCAAAGTGGTCTAGGCACCGCTGGGATTTGAACCCAGGATCTCCTGTTTACGAAACAGGCGCTTTGACCAACTAAGCCACAGCGCCTCTCTTGACTTGTTTTTCCACCGATATATATTGTTGAATTATTGTTGAGAAAGTTGGAAATATTTAGAAAATGTAGACAACCACAGGGGTCAAGGCACCGCTGGGATTTGAACCCAGGATCTCCTGTTTACAAGACAGGCACTTTGACCAACTAAGCCACGGAGCCTCTATTTGCTTGTATTTCCAGCAATATATATTGTTTGATTCAATACAGCAAAGTTGGAATTATTGAGAAAATGCTTACAGCTACAAGGTACCGCTGGGATTTGAACAAGATCCCTTTGTTTCAAGACAGACCTTATGACAAGTAGTCTTTTTCCAATAACTGGCAATCTCAGTCATAGATGTGGCATTTTGGAATCCTAATGTTTGCTATAAGGAAGGGAGGCCCCGCTGGGATTTGAACCCAGGATCTCCTGTTTACGAAACAGGCGCTTTGACCAACTAAGCCACAGAGCCCTTGTCAGGGATCATAATCTAAAGAAAACCTTTAGTATTGCTACATTGAAAAAATTGGAATTCACAAAAGTAAAATGTGATATGTATTAAAGGTGGAATCATTGAAATGAAAAGGACAACTTCAGGGGTTAAGGCACCGCTGGGATTCGAACCCAGGATCTCCTGTTTACAAGACAGGCACTTTGACCAACTAAGCCACAGCGCCGCTATTTCCTTGTTTTTCCACCAATATATATTGTTCATTTCTACTCAACAAAGTTGGAATAATTTAGAAAAAGCAGACAACCACAGGGGTCTAGGCACCGCTGGGATTTGAACCCAGGATCTCCTGTTTACTAGACAGGCACTTTGACCAACTAAGCCACAGCGCCTCTCTTGACTTGTTTTTCCACCGATATATATTGTTGAATTATTGTTGAGAAAGTTGGAAATATTTAGAAAATGTAGACAACCACAGGGGTCAAGGCACCGCTGGGATTTGAACCCAGGATCTCCTCTTTACTAGACAGGCACTTTGACCAACTAAGCCACGGAGCCTCTATTGACTTGTTATTCCACCAATATATATTGTATATTTCTTCTCAACAAAGATAGAACTATTAAGAAAAAGTTAACAAACCAAAGTGGTCTAGGCACCGCTGGGATTTGAACCCAGGATCTCCTGTTTACAAGACAGGCACTTTGACCAACTAAGCCACGGAGCCTCTATTTGGTTGTATTTCCAGCAATATATATTGTTTGATTCAATACAGCAAAGTTGGAATTATTAAGAAAATGCTTACAGCTACAAGGTACCGCTGGGATTTGAACAAGATCCCTTTGTTTCAAGACAGACCTTATGACAAGTAATCTTTTTCCAATAACTGGCATTCTCAGTCATAGATGTGGCATTTTGGAATCCTAATGTTTGCTATAAGGAAGGAAGGCCCCGCTGGGATTTGAACCCAGGATCTCCTGTTTACGAAACAGGCGCTTTGACCAACTAAGCCACAGAGCCCTTGTCAGGGATCATAATCTAAAGAAAACCTTTAGTATTGCTACATTTAAAAAATTGGAATTCACAAAAGTATAATTTGATATGTATTAAAGGTGGAATCATTGAAATGAAAAGGACAAGTTCAGAGGTTAAGGCACCGCTGGGATTTGAACCCAGGATCTCCTGTTTACTAGACAGGCACTTTGACCAACTAAGCCACAGCGCCTCTCTTGACTTGTTTTTCCACCGATATATATTGTTGAATTATTGTTGAGAAAGTTGGAAATATTTAGAAAATGTAGACAACCACAGGGGTCAAGGCACCGCTGGGATTTGAACCCAGGATCGCCTGTTTACAAGACAGGCACTTTGACCAACTAAGCCACGGAGCCTCTATTTGCTTGTATTTCCAGCAATATATATTGTTTGATTCAATACAGCAAAGTTGGAATTATTGAGAAAATGCTTACAGCTACAAGGTACCGCTGGGATTTGAACAAGATCCCTTTGTTTCAAGACAGACCTTATGACAAGTAGTCTTTTTCCAATAACTGGCAATCTCAGTCATAGATGTGGCATTTTGGAATCCTAATGTTTGCTATAAGGAAGGGAGGCCCCGCTGGGATTTGAACCCAGGATCTCCTGTTTACGAAACAGGCGCTTTGACCAACTAAGCCACAGAGCCCTTGTCAGGGATCATAATCTAAAGAAAACCTTTAGTATTGCTACATTGAAAAAATTGGAATTCACAAAAGTAAAATGTGATATGTATTAAAGGTGGAATCATTGAAATGAAAAGGACAACTTCAGGGGTTAAGGCACCGCTGGGATTCGAACCCAGGATCTCCTGTTTACAAGACAGGCACTTTGACCAACTAAGCCACAGCGCCGCTATTTCCTTGTTTTTCCACCAATATATATTGTTCATTTCTACTCAACAAAGTTGGAATAATTTAGAAAAAGCAGACAACCACAGGGGTCTAGGCACCGCTGGGATTTGAACCCAGGATCTCCTGTTTACTAGACAGGCACTTTGACCAACTAAGCCACAGCGCCTCTCTTGACTTGTTTTTCCACCGATATATATTGTTGAATTATTGTTGAGAAAGTTGGAAATATTTAGAAAATGTAGACAACCACAGGGGTCAAGGCACCGCTGGGATTTGAACCCAGGATCGCCTGTTTACAAGACAGGCACTTTGACCAACTAAGCCACGGAGCCTCTATTTGCTTGTATTTCCAGCAATATATATTGTTTGATTCAATACAGCAAAGTTGGAATTATTGAGAAAATGCTTACAGCTACAAGGTACCGCTGGGATTTGAACAAGATCCCTTTGTTTCAAGACAGACCTTATGACAAGTAGTCTTTTTCCAATAACTGGCAATCTCAGTCATAGATGTGGCATTTTGGAATCCTAATGTTTGCTATAAGGAAGGGAGGCCCCGCTGGGATTTGAACCCAGGATCTCCTGTTTACGAAACAGGCGCTTTGACCAACTAAGCCACAGAGCCCTTGTCAGGGATCATAATCTAAAGAAAACCTTTAGTATTGCTACATTGAAAAAATTGGAATTCACAAAAGTAAAATGTGATATGTATTAAAGGTGGAATCATTGAAATGAAAAGGACAACTTCAGGGGTTAAGGCACCGCTGGGATTCGAACCCAGGATCTCCTGTTTACAAGACAGGCACTTTGACCAACTAAGCCACAGCGCCGCTATTTCCTTGTTTTTCCACCAATATATATTGTTCATTTCTACTCAACAAAGTTGGAATAATTTAGAAAAAGCAGACAACCACAGGGGTCTAGGCACCGCTGGGATTTGAACCCAGGATCTCCTGTTTACTAGACAGGCACTTTGACCAACTAAGCCACAGCGCCTCTCTTGACTTGTTTTTCCACCGATATATATTGTTGAATTATTGTTGAGAAAGTTGGAAATATTTAGAAAATGTAGACAACCACAGGGGTCAAGGCACCGCTGGGATTTGAACCCAGGATCTCCTGTTTACTAGACAGGCACTTTGACCAACTAAGCCACGGAGCCTCTATTGACTTGTTATTCCACCAATATATATTGTATATTTCTTCTCAACAAAGATAGAACTATTAAGAAAAAGTTAACAAACCAAAGTGGTCTAGGCACCGCTGGGATTTGAACCCAGGATCTCCTGTTTACAATACAGGCACTTTGACCAACTAAGCCACGGAGCCTCTATTTGGTTGTATTTCCAGCAATATATATTGTTTGATTCAATACAGCAAAGTTGGAATTATTAAGAAAATGCTTACAGCTACAAGGTACCGCTGGGATTTGAACAAGATCCCTTTGTTTCAAGACAGACCTTATGACAAGTAATCTTTTTCCAATAACTGGCATTCTCAGTCATAGATGTGGCATTTTGGAATCCTAATGTTTGCTATAAGGAAGGAAGGCCCCGCTGGGATTTGAACCCAGGATCTCCTGTTTACGAAACAGGCGCTTTGACCAACTAAGCCACAGAGCCCTTGTCAGGGATCATAATCTAAAGAAAACCTTTAGTATTGCTACATTTAAAAAATTGGAATTCACAAAAGTATAATTTGATATGTATTAAAGGTGGAATCATTGAAATGAAAAGGACAAGTTCAGAGGTTAAGGCACCGCTGGGATTTGAACCCAGGATCTCCTGTTTACTAGACAGGCACTTTGACCAACTAAGCCACAGCGCCTCTCTTGACTTGTTTTTCCACCGATATATATTGTTGAATTATTGTTGAGAAAGTTGGAAATATTTAGAAAATGTAGACAACCACAGGGGTCAAGGCACCGCTGGGATTTGAACCCAGGATCTCCTGTTTACAAGACAGGCACTTTGACCAACTAAGCCACGGAGCCTCTATTTGCTTGTATTTCCAGCAATATATATTGTTTGATTCAATACAGCAAAGTTGGAATTATTGAGAAAATGCTTACAGCTACAAGGTACCGCTGGGATTTGAACAAGATCCCTTTGTTTCAAGACAGACCTTATGACAAGTAGTCTTTTTCCAATAACTGGCAATCTCAGTCATAGATGTGGCATTTTGGAATCCTAATGTTTGCTATAAGGAAGGGAGGCCCCGCTGGGATTTGAACCCAGGATCTCCTGTTTACGAAACAGGCGCTTTGACCAACTAAGCCACAGAGCCCTTGTCAGGGATCATAATCTAAAGAAAACCTTTAGTATTGCTACATTAAAAAAATTGGAATTCACAAAAGTAAAATGTGATATGTATTAAAGGTGGAATCATTGAAATGAAAAGGACAACTTCAGGGGTTAAGGCACCGCTGGGATTCGAACCCAGGATCTCCTGTTTACAAGACAGGCACTTTGACCAACTAAGCCACAGCGCCGCTATTTCCTTGTTTTTCCACCAATATATATTGTTCATTTCTACTCAACAAAGTTGGAATAATTTAGAAAAAGCAGACAACCACAGGGGTCTAGGCACCGCTGGGATTTGAACCCAGGATCTCCTGTTTACTAGACAGGCACTTTGACCAACTAAGCCACAGCGCCACTCTTGACTTGTTTTTCCACCGATATATATTGTTGAATTATTGTTGAGAAAGTTGGAAATATTTAGAAAATGTAGACAACCACAGGGGTCAAGGCACCGCTGGGATTTGAACCCAGGATCTCCTGTTTACTAGACAGGCACTTTGACCAACTAAGCCACGGAGCCTCTATTGACTTGTTATTCCACCAATATAGATTGTATATTTCTTCTCAACAAAGATAGAACTATTAAGAAAAAGTTAACAAACCAAAGTGGTCTAGGCACCGCTGGGATTTGAACCCAGGATCTCCTGTTTACGAAACAGGCGCTTTGACCAACTAAGCCACAGAGCCTTTATTGACTTGTTATTCCACCAATATATATTGTATATTTCTACTCAACAAAGATAGAACTATTAAGAAAAAGCAGACAACCACAGGGGTCTAGGCACTGCTGGGATTTGAACCCAGGATCTCCTGTTTACAAGACAGGCACTTTGACCAACTAAGCCACGGAGCCTCTATTTGCTTGTATTTCCAGCAATATATATTGTTTGATTCAATACAGCAAAGTTGGAATTATTAAGAAAATGCTTACAGCTACAAGGTACCGCCGGGATTTGAACAAGATCCCTTTGTTTCAAGACAGACCTTATGACAAGTAGTCTTTTTCCAATAACTGGCATTCTCAGTCATAGATGTGGCATTTTGGAATCCTAATGTTTGCTATAAGGAAGGAAGGCCCCGCTGGGATTTGAACCCAGGATCTCCTGTTTACGAAACAGGCGCTTTGACCAACTAAGCCACAGCGCCTCTCTTGACTTGTTTTTCCACCGATATATATTGTTGAATTATTGTTGAGAAAGTTGGAAATATTTAGAAAATGTAGACAACCACAGGGGTCAAGGCACCGCTGGGATTTGAACCCAGGATCTCCTGTTTACTAGACAGGCACTTTGACCAACTAAGCCACGGAGCCTCTATTGACTTGTTATTCCACCAATATATATTGTATATTTCTTCTCAACAAAGATAGAACTATTAAGAAAAAGTTAACAAACCAAAGTGGTCTAGGCACCGCTGGGATTTGAACCCAGGATCTCCTGTTTACGAAACAGGCGCTTTGACCAACTAAGCCACAGAGCCTTTATTGACTTGTTGTTCCACCAATATATATTGTATATTTCTACTCAACAAAGATAGAACTATTAAGAAAATGCAGACAACCACAGGGGTCTAGGCACCGCTGGGATTTGAACCCAGGATCTCCTGTTTACTAGACAGGCACTTTGACCAACTAAGCCACAGCGCCTCTCTTGACTTGTTTTTCCACCAATATATATTGTTGAATTATTGTTGAGAAAGTTGGAAATATTTAGAAAATGTAGACAACCACTGGGGTCAAGGCACCGCTGGGATTTGAACCCAGGATCTCCTGTTTACAAGACAGGCACTTTGACCAACTAAGCCATGGAGCCTCTATTGACTTGTTATTCCACCAATATATATTGTATATTTCTTCTCAACAAAGATAGAACTATTAAGAAAAAGTTAACAAACCAAAGTGGTCTAGGCACCGCTGGGATTTGAACCCAGGATCTCCTGTTTACAAGACAGGCACTTTGACCAACTAAGCCACGGAGCCTCTATTTGGTTGTATTTCCAGCAATATATATTGTTTGATTCAATACAGCAAAGTTGGAATTATTAAGAAAATGCTTACAGCTACAAGGTACCGCTGGGATTTGAACAAGATCCCTTTGTTTCAAGACAGACCTTATGACAAGTAATCTTTTTCCAATAACTGGCATTCTCAGTCATAGATGTGGCATTTTGGAATCCTAATGTTTGCTATAAGGAAGGAAGGCCCCGCTGGGATTTGAACCCAGGATCTCCTGTTTACGAAACAGGCGCTTTGACCAACTAAGCCACAGAGCCCTTGTCAGGGATCATAATCTAAAGAAAACCTTTAGTATTGCTACATTTAAAAAATTGGAATTCACAAAAGTATAATTTGATATGTATTAAAGGTGGAATCATTGAAATGAAAAGGACAAGTTCAGAGGTTAAGGCACCGCTGGGATTTGAACTCAGGATCTCCTGTTTACTAGACAGGCACTTTGACCAACTAAGCCACAGCGCCTCTCTTGACTTGTTTTTCCACCGATATATATTGTATATTTCTACTCAACAAAGATAGAACTATTAAGAAAAAGCAGACAACCACAGGGGTCTAGGGACCGCTGGGATTCAAACCCAGGATCTCCTGTTTACTAGACAGGCACTTTGACCAACTAAGCCACGGAGCCTCTATTGACTTGTTATTCCACCAATATATATTGTATATTTCTTCTCAACAAAGATAGAACTATTAAGAAAAAGTTAACAAACCAAAGTGGTCTAGGCACCGCTGGGATTTGAACCCAGGATCTCCTGTTTACTAGACAGGCACTTTGACCAACTAAGCCACAGAGCCTCTATTGACTTGTTATTTCAACAATATATATTGTATATTTCTACTCAACAAAGATAGAACTATTAAGAAAATGCAGACAACCACAGGGGTCTAGGCACCGCTGGGATTTGAACCCAGGATCTCCTGTTTACTAGACAGGCACTTTGACCAACTAAGCCACAGCGCCTCTCTTGACTTGTTTTTCCACCAATATATATTGTTGAATTATTGTTGAGAAAGTTGGAAATATTTAGAAAATGTAGACAACCACTGGGGTCAAGGCACCGCTGGGATTTGAACCCAGGATCTCCTGTTTACAAGACAGGCACTTTGACCAACTAAGCCATGGAGCCTCTATTGACTTGTTATTCCACCAATATATATTGTATATTTCTTCTCAACAAAGATAGAACTATTAAGAAAAAGTTAACAAACCAAAGTGGTCTAGGCACCGCTGGGATTTGAACCCAGGATCTCCTGTTTACAAGACAGGCACTTTGACCAACTAAGCCACAGCGCCGCTATTTCCTTGTTTTTCCACCAATATATATTGTTCATTTCTACTCAACAAAGTTGGAATAATTTAGAAAAAGCAGACAACCACAGGGGTCTAGGCACCGCTGGGATTTGAACCCAGGATCTCCTGTTTACTAGACAGGCACTTTGACCAACTAAGCCACAGCGCCTCTCTTGACTTGTTTTTCCACCGATATATATTGTTGAATTATTGTTGAGAAAGTTGGAAATATTTAGAAAATGTAGACAACCACAGGGGTCAAGGCACCGCTGGGATTTGAACCCAGGATCTCCTGTTTACTAGACAGGCACTTTGACCAACTAAGCCACGGAGCCTCTATTGACTTGTTATTCCACCAATATATATTGTATATTTCTTCTCAACAAAGATAGAACTATTAAGAAAAAGTTAACAAACCAAAGTGGTCTAGGCACTGCTGGGATTTGAACCCAGGATCTCCTGTTTACGAAACAGGCGCTTTGACCAACTAAGCCACAGAGCCTTTATTGACTTGTTATTCCACCAATATATATTGTATATTTCTACTCAACAAAGATAGAACTATTAAGAAAAAGCAGACAACCACAGGGGTCTAGGCACTGCTGGGATTTGAACCCAGGATCTCCTGTTTACAAGACAGGCACTTTGACCAACTAAGCCACGGAGCCTCTATTTGCTTGTATTTCCAGCAATATATATTGTTTGATTCAATACAGCAAAGTTGGAATTATTAAGAAAATGCTTACAGCTACAAGGTACCGCCGGGATTTGAACAAGATCCCTTTGTTTCAAGACAGACCTTATGACAAGTAGTCTTTTTCCAATATCTGGCATTCTCAGTCATAGATGTGGCATTTTGGAATCCTAATGTTTGCTATAAGGAAGGAAGGCCCCGCTGGGATTTGAACCCAGGATCTCCTGTTTACGAAACAGGCGCTTTGACCAACTAAGCCACAGCGCCTCTCTTGACTTGTTTTTCCACCGATATATATTGTTGAATTATTGTTGAGAAAGTTGGAAATATTTAGAAAATGTAGACAACCACAGGGGTCAAGGCACCGCTGGGATTTGAACCCAGGATCTCCTGTTTACTAGACAGGCACTTTGACCAACTAAGCCACGGAGCCTCTATTGACTTGTTATTCCACCAATATAGATTGTATATTTCTTCTCAACAAAGATAGAACTATTAAGAAAAAGTTAACAAACCAAAGTGGTCTAGGCACCGCTGGGATTTGAACCCAGGATCTCCTGTTTACGAAACAGGCGCTTTGACCAACTAAGCCACAGAGCCTTTATTGACTTGTTATTCCACCAATATATATTGTATATTTCTACTCAACAAAGATAGAACTATTAAGAAAAAGCAGACAACCACAGGGGTCTAGGCACCGCTGGGATTTGAACCCAGGATCTCCTGTTTACAAGACAGGCACTTTGACCAACTAAGCCACGGAGCCTCTATTTGCTTGTATTTCCAGCAATATATATTGTTTGATTCAATACAGCAAAGTTGGAATTATTAAGAAAATGCTTACAGCTACAAGGTACCGCCGGGATTTGAACAAGATCCCTTTGTTTCAAGACAGACCTTATGACAAGTAGTCTTTTTCCAATAACTGGCATTCTCAGTCATAGATGTGGCATTTTGGAATCCTAATGTTTGCTATAAGGAAAAAGGCCCCGCTGGGATTTGAACCCAGGATCTCCTGTTTACGAAACAGGCGCTTTGACCAACTAAGCCACAGCGCCTCTCTTGACTTGTTTTTCCACCGATATATATTGTTGAATTATTGTTGAGAAAGTTGGAAATATTTAGAAAATGTAGACAACCACAGGGGTCAAGGCACCGCTGGGATTTGAACCCAGGATCTCCTGTTTACAAGACAGGCACTTTGACCAACTAAGCCACGGAGCCTCTATTTGCTTGTATTTCCAGCAATATATATTGTTTGATTCAATACAGCAAAGTTGGAATTATTGAGAAAATGCTTACAGCTACAAGGTACCGCTGGGATTTGAACAAGATCCCTTTGTTTCAAGACAGACCTTATGACAAGTAGTCTTTTTCCAATAACTGGCAATCTCAGTCATAGATGTGGCATTTTGGAATCCTAATGTTTGCTATAAGGAAGGGAGGCCCCGCTGGGATTTGAACCCAGGATCTCCTGTTTACGAAACAGGCGCTTTGACCAACTAAGCCACAGAGCCCTTGTCAGGGATCATAATCTAAAGAAAACCTTTAGTATTGCTACATTGAAAAAATTGGAATTCACAAAAGTAAAATGTGATATGTATTAAAGGTGGAATCATTGAAATGAAAAGGACAACTTCAGGGGTTAAGGCACCGCTGGGATTCGAACCCAGGATCTCCTGTTTACAAGACAGGCACTTTGACCAACTAAGCCACAGCGCCGCTATTTCCTTGTTTTTCCACCAATATATATTGTTCATTTCTACTCAACAAAGTTGGAATAATTTAGAAAAAGCAGACAACCACAGGGGTCTAGGCACCGCTGGGATTTGAACCCAGGATCTCCTGTTTACGAAACAGGCGCTTTGACCAACTAAGCCACAGCGCCTCTCTTGACTTGTTTTTCCACCGATATATATTGTTGAATTATTGTTGAGAAAGTTGGAAATATTTAGAAAATGTAGACAACCACAGGGGTCAAGGCACCGCTGGGATTTGAACCCAGGATCTCCTGTTTACTAGACAGGCACTTTGACCAACTAAGCCACGGAGCCTCTATTGACTTGTTATTCCACCAATATATATTGTATATTTCTTCTCAACAAAGATAGAACTATTAAGAAAAAGTTAACAAACCAAAGTGGTCTAGGCACCGCTGGGATTTGAACCCAGGATCTCCTGTTTACGAAACAGGCGCTTTGACCAACTAAGCCACAGAGCCTTTATTGACTTGTTGTTCCACCAATATATATTGTATATTTCTACTCAACAAAGATAGAACTATTAAGAAAATGCAGACAACCACAGGGGTCTAGGCACCGCTGGGATTTGAACCCAGGATCTCCTGTTTACTAGACAGGCACTTTGACCAACTAAGCCACAGCGCCTCTCTTGACTTGTTTTTCCACCAATATATATTGTTGAATTATTGTTGAGAAAGTTGGAAATATTTAGAAAATGTAGACAACCACTGGGGTCAAGGCACCGCTGGGATTTGAACCCAGGATCTCCTGTTTACAAGACAGGCACTTTGACCAACTAAGCCATGGAGCCTCTATTGACTTGTTATTCCACCAATATATATTGTATATTTCTTCTCAACAAAGATAGAACTATTAAGAAAAAGTTAACAAACCAAAGTGGTCTAGGCACCGCTGGGATTTGAACCCAGGATCTCCTGTTTACAAGACAGGCACTTTGACCAACTAAGCCACGGAGCCTCTATTTGGTTGTATTTCCAGCAATATATATTGTTTGATTCAATACAGCAAAGTTGGAATTATTAAGAAAATGCTTACAGCTACAAGGTACCGCTGGGATTTGAACAAGATCCCTTTGTTTCAAGACAGACCTTATGACAAGTAATCTTTTTCCAATAACTGGCATTCTCAGTCATAGATGTGGCATTTTGGAATCCTAATGTTTGCTATAAGGAAGGAAGGCCCCGCTGGGATTTGAACCCAGGATCTCCTGTTTACGAAACAGGCGCTTTGACCAACTAAGCCACAGAGCCCTTGTCAGGGATCATAATCTAAAGAAAACCTTTAGTATTGCTACATTTAAAAAATTGGAATTCACAAAAGTATAATTTGATATGTATTAAAGGTGGAATCATTGAAATGAAAAGGACAAGTTCAGAGGTTAAGGCACCGCTGGGATTTGAACTCAGGATCTCCTGTTTACTAGACAGGCACTTTGACCAACTAAGCCACAGCGCCTCTCTTGACTTGTTTTTCCACCGATATATATTGTATATTTCTACTCAACAAAGATAGAACTATTAAGAAAAAGCAGACAACCACAGGGGTCTAGGGACCGCTGGGATTCAAACCCAGGATCTCCTGTTTACTAGACAGGCACTTTGACCAACTAAGCCACGGAGCCTCTATTGACTTGTTATTCCACCAATATATATTGTATATTTCTTCTCAACAAAGATAGAACTATTAAGAAAAAGTTAACAAACCAAAGTGGTCTAGGCACCGCTGGGATTTGAACCCAGGATCTCCTGTTTACTAGACAGGCACTTTGACCAACTAAGCCACAGAGCCTCTATTGACTTGTTATTTCAACAATATATATTGTATATTTCTACTCAACAAAGATAGAACTATTAAGAAAATGCAGACAACCACAGGGGTCTAGGCACCGCTGGGATTTGAACCCAGGATCTCCTGTTTACTAGACAGGCACTTTGACCAACTAAGCCACAGCGCCTCTCTTGACTTGTTTTTCCACCAATATATATTGTTGAATTATTGTTGAGAAAGTTGGAAATATTTAGAAAATGTAGACAACCACTGGGGTCAAGGCACCGCTGGGATTTGAACCCAGGATCTCCTGTTTACAAGACAGGCACTTTGACCAACTAAGCCATGGAGCCTCTATTGACTTGTTATTCCACCAATATATATTGTATATTTCTTCTCAACAAAGATAGAACTATTAAGAAAAAGTTAACAAACCAAAGTGGTCTAGGCACCGCTGGGATTTGAACCCAGGATCTCCTGTTTACAAGACAGGCACTTTGACCAACTAAGCCACGGAGCCTCTATTTGGTTGTATTTCCAGCAATATATATTGTTTGATTCAATACAGCAAAGTTGGAATTATTAAGAAAATGCTTACAGCTACAAGGTACCGCTGGGATTTGAACAAGATCCCTTTGTTTCAAGACAGACCTTATGACAAGTAATCTTTTTCCAATAACTGGCATTCTCAGTCATAGATGTGGCATTTTGGAATCCTAATGTTTGCTATAAGGAAGGAAGGCCCCGCTGGGATTTGAACCCAGGATCTCCTGTTTACGAAACAGGCGCTTTGACCAACTAAGCCACAGAGCCCTTGTCAGGGATCATAATCTAAAGAAAACCTTTAGTATTGCTACATTTAAAAAATTGGAATTCACAAAAGTATAATTTGATATGTATTAAAGGTGGAATCATTGAAATGAAAAGGACAAGTTCAGAGGTTAAGGCACCGCTGGGATTTGAACTCAGGATCTCCTGTTTACTAGACAGGCACTTTGACCAACTAAGCCACAGCGCCTCTCTTGACTTGTTTTTCCACCGATATATATTGTATATTTCTACTCAACAAAGATAGAACTATTAAGAAAAAGCAGACAACCACAGGGGTCTAGGGACCGCTGGGATTCAAACCCAGGATCTCCTGTTTACTAGACAGGCACTTTGACCAACTAAGCCACGGAGCCTCTATTGACTTGTTATTCCACCAATATATATTGTATATTTCTTCTCAACAAAGATAGAACTATTAAGAAAAAGTTAACAAACCAAAGTGGTCTAGGCACCGCTGGGATTTGAACCCAGGATCTCCTGTTTACTAGACAGGCACTTTGACCAACTAAGCCACAGAGCCTCTATTGACTTGTTATTTCAACAATATATATTGTATATTTCTACTCAACAAAGATAGAACTATTAAGAAAATGCAGACAACCACAGGGGTCTAGGCACCGCTGGGATTTGAACCCAGGATCTCCTGTTTACTAGACAGGCACTTTGACCAACTAAGCCACGGAGCCCTTGTCAGGGATCATAATCTAAAGAAAACCTTTAGTATTGCTACATTTAAAAAATTGGAATTCACAAAAGTATAATTTGATATGTATTAAAGGTGGAATCATTGAAATGAAAAGGACAAGTTCAGAGGTTAAGGCACTGCTGGGATTCGAACCGAGGATCTCCTGTTTACAAGACAGGCACTTTGACCAACTAAGCCACAGCGCCTCTATTTCCTTGTTTTTCTACCAATATATATTGTTCATTTCTACTCAACAAAGTTGGAATAATTTAGAAAAAGCAGACAACCACAGGGGTCTAGGCACCGCTGGGATTTGAACCCAGGATCTCCTGTTTACTAGACAGGCACTTTGACCAACTAAGCCACAGCGCCTCTCTTGACTTGTTTTTCCACCGATATATATTGTTGAATTATTGTTGAGAAAGTTGGAAATATTTAGAAAATGTAGACAACCACAGGGGTCAAGGCACCGCTGGGATTTGAACCCAGGATCTCCTGTTTACTAGACAGGCACTTTGACCAACTAAGCCACGGAGCCTCTATTGACTTGTTATTCCACCAATATATATTGTTTGATTCAATACAGCAAAGTTGGAATTATTAAGAAAATGCTTACAGCTACAAGGTACCGCCGGGATTTGAACAAGATCCCTTTGTTTCAAGACAGACCTTATGACAAGTAGTCTTTTTCCAATATCTGGCATTCTCAGTCATAGATGTGGCATTTTGGAATCCTAATGTTTGCTATAAGGAAGGAAGGCCCCGCTGGGATTTGAACCCAGGATCTCCTGTTTACGAAACAGGCGCTTTGACCAACTAAGCCACAGCGCCTCTCTTGACTTGTTTTTCCACCGATATATATTGTTGAATTATTGTTGAGAAAGTTGGAAATATTTAGAAAATGTAGACAACCACAGGGGTCAAGGCACCGCTGGGATTTGAACCCAGGATCTCCTGTTTACTAGACAGGCACTTTGACCAACTAAGCCACGGAGCCTCTATTGACTTGTTATTCCACCAATATAGATTGTATATTTCTTCTCAACAAAGATAGAACTATTAAGAAAAAGTTAACAAACCAAAGTGGTCTAGGCACCGCTGGGATTTGAACCCAGGATCTCCTGTTTACGAAACAGGCGCTTTGACCAACTAAGCCACAGAGCCTTTATTGACTTGTTATTCCACCAATATATATTGTATATTTCTACTCAACAAAGATAGAACTATTAAGAAAAAGCAGACAACCACAGGGGTCTAGGCACCGCTGGGATTTGAACCCAGGATCTCCTGTTTACAAGACAGGCACTTTGACCAACTAAGCCACGGAGCCTCTATTTGCTTGTATTTCCAGCAATATATATTGTTTGATTCAATACAGCAAAGTTGGAATTATTAAGAAAATGCTTACAGCTACAAGGTACCGCCGGGATTTGAACAAGATCCCTTTGTTTCAAGACAGACCTTATGACAA
This sequence comes from Pungitius pungitius, assembly GCF_949316345.1. Taxonomy (NCBI): domain Eukaryota; kingdom Metazoa; phylum Chordata; class Actinopteri; order Perciformes; family Gasterosteidae; genus Pungitius; species Pungitius pungitius. The sequence continues at coordinate 2,970,082 of NC_084912.1, read as the reverse complement.
GTAGTCTTTTTCCAATAACTGGCATTCTCAGTCATAGATGTGGCATTTTGGAATCCTAATGTTTGCTATAAGGAAAAAGGCCCCGCTGGGATTTGAACCCAGGATCTCCTGTTTACGAAACAGGCGCTTTGACCAACTAAGCCACAGCGCCTCTCTTGACTTGTTTTTCCACCGATATATATTGTTGAATTATTGTTGAGAAAGTTGGAAATATTTAGAAAATGTAGACAACCACAGGGGTCAAGGCACCGCTGGGATTTGAACCCAGGATCTCCTGTTTACAAGACAGGCACTTTGACCAACTAAGCCACGGAGCCTCTATTTGCTTGTATTTCCAGCAATAAATATTGTTTGATTCAATACAGCAAAGTTGGAATTATTAAGAAAATGCTTACAGCTACAAGGTACCGCCGGGAATTGAACAAGATCCCTTTGTTTCAAGACAGACCTTATGACAAGTAGTCTTTTTCCAATAACTGGCAATCTCAGTCATAGATGTGGCATTTTGGAATCCTAATGTTTGCTATAAGGAAGGGAGGCCCCGCTGGGATTTGAACCCAGGATCTCCTGTTTACGAAACAGGCGCTTTGACCAACTAAGCCACAGAGCCCTTGTCAGGGATCATAATCTAAAGAAAACCTTTAGTATTGCTACATTGAAAAAATTGGAATTCACAAAAGTAAAATGTGATATGTATTAAAGGTGGAATCATTGAAATGAAAAGGACAACTTCAGGGGTTAAGGCACCGCTGGGATTCGAACCCAGGATCTCCTGTTTACAAGACAGGCACTTTGACCAACTAAGCCACAGCGCCGCTATTTCCTTGTTTTTCCACCAATATATATTGTTCATTTCTACTCAACAAAGTTGGAATAATTTAGAAAAAGCAGACAACCACAGGGGTCTAGGCACCGCTGGGATTTGAACCCAGGATCTCCTGTTTACTAGACAGGCACTTTGACCAACTAAGCCACAGCGCCTCTCTTGACTTGTTTTTCCACCGATATATATTGTTGAATTATTGTTGAGAAAGTTGGAAATATTTAGAAAATGTAGACAACCACAGGGGTCAAGGCACCGCTGGGATTTGAACCCAGGATCTCCTGTTTACTAGACAGGCACTTTGACCAACTAAGCCACGGAGCCTCTATTGACTTGTTATTCCACCAATATATATTGTATATTTCTTCTCAACAAAGATAGAACTATTAAGAAAAAGTTAACAAACCAAAGTGGTCTAGGCACCGCTGGGATTTGAACCCAGGATCTCCTGTTTACAAGACAGGCACTTTGACCAACTAAGCCACGGAGCCTCTATTTGGTTGTATTTCCAGCAATATATATTGTTTGATTCAATACAGCAAAGTTGGAATTATTAAGAAAATGCTTACAGCTACAAGGTACCGCTGGGATTTGAACAAGATCCCTTTGTTTCAAGACAGACCTTATGACAAGTAATCTTTTTCCAATAACTGGCATTCTCAGTCATAGATGTGGCATTTTGGAATCCTAATGTTTGCTATAAGGAAGGAAGGCCCCGCTGGGATTTGAACCCAGGATCTCCTGTTTACGAAACAGGCGCTTTGACCAACTAAGCCACAGAGCCCTTGTCAGGGATCATAATCTAAAGAAAACCTTTAGTATTGCTACATTTAAAAAATTGGAATTCACAAAAGTATAATTTGATATGTATTAAAGGTGGAATCATTGAAATGAAAAGGACAAGTTCAGAGGTTAAGGCACCGCTGGGATTTGAACCCAGGATCTCCTGTTTACTAGACAGGCACTTTGACCAACTAAGCCACAGCGCCTCTCTTGACTTGTTTTTCCACCGATATATATTGTTGAATTATTGTTGAGAAAGTTGGAAATATTTAGAAAATGTAGACAACCACAGGGGTCAAGGCACCGCTGGGATTTGAACCCAGGATCTCCTGTTTACAAGACAGGCACTTTGACCAACTAAGCCACGGAGCCTCTATTTGCTTGTATTTCCAGCAATATATATTGTTTGATTCAATACAGCAAAGTTGGAATTATTGAGAAAATGCTTACAGCTACAAGGTACCGCTGGGATTTGAACAAGATCCCTTTGTTTCAAGACAGACCTTATGACAAGTAGTCTTTTTCCAATAACTGGCAATCTCAGTCATAGATGTGGCATTTTGGAATCCTAATGTTTGCTATAAGGAAGGGAGGCCCCGCTGGGATTTGAACCCAGGATCTCCTGTTTACGAAACAGGCGCTTTGACCAACTAAGCCACAGAGCCCTTGTCAGGGATCATAATCTAAAGAAAACCTTTAGTATTGCTACATTGAAAAAATTGGAATTCACAAAAGTAAAATGTGATATGTATTAAAGGTGGAATCATTGAAATGAAAAGGACAACTTCAGGGGTTAAGGCACCGCTGGGATTCGAACCCAGGATCTCCTGTTTACAAGACAGGCACTTTGACCAACTAAGCCACAGCGCCGCTATTTCCTTGTTTTTCCACCAATATATATTGTTCATTTCTACTCAACAAAGTTGGAATAATTTAGAAAAAGCAGACAACCACAGGGGTCTAGGCACCGCTGGGATTTGAACCCAGGATCTCCTGTTTACTAGACAGGCACTTTGACCAACTAAGCCACAGCGCCTCTCTTGACTTGTTTTTCCACCGATATATATTGTTGAATTATTGTTGAGAAAGTTGGAAATATTTAGAAAATGTAGACAACCACAGGGGTCAAGGCACCGCTGGGATTTGAACCCAGGATCTCCTGTTTACTAGACAGGCACTTTGACCAACTAAGCCACGGAGCCTCTATTGACTTGTTATTCCACCAATATATATTGTATATTTCTTCTCAACAAAGATAGAACTATTAAGAAAAAGTTAACAAACCAAAGTGGTCTAGGCACCGCTGGGATTTGAACCCAGGATCTCCTGTTTACAATACAGGCACTTTGACCAACTAAGCCACGGAGCCTCTATTTGGTTGTATTTCCAGCAATATATATTGTTTGATTCAATACAGCAAAGTTGGAATTATTAAGAAAATGCTTACAGCTACAAGGTACCGCTGGGATTTGAACAAGATCCCTTTGTTTCAAGACAGACCTTATGACAAGTAATCTTTTTCCAATAACTGGCATTCTCAGTCATAGATGTGGCATTTTGGAATCCTAATGTTTGCTATAAGGAAGGAAGGCCCCGCTGGGATTTGAACCCAGGATCTCCTGTTTACGAAACAGGCGCTTTGACCAACTAAGCCACAGAGCCCTTGTCAGGGATCATAATCTAAAGAAAACCTTTAGTATTGCTACATTTAAAAAATTGGAATTCACAAAAGTATAATTTGATATGTATTAAAGGTGGAATCATTGAAATGAAAAGGACAAGTTCAGAGGTTAAGGCACCGCTGGGATTTGAACCCAGGATCTCCTGTTTACTAGACAGGCACTTTGACCAACTAAGCCACAGCGCCTCTCTTGACTTGTTTTTCCACCGATATATATTGTTGAATTATTGTTGAGAAAGTTGGAAATATTTAGAAAATGTAGACAACCACAGGGGTCAAGGCACCGCTGGGATTTGAACCCAGGATCTCCTGTTTACAAGACAGGCACTTTGACCAACTAAGCCACGGAGCCTCTATTTGCTTGTATTTCCAGCAATATATATTGTTTGATTCAATACAGCAAAGTTGGAATTATTGAGAAAATGCTTACAGCTACAAGGTACCGCTGGGATTTGAACAAGATCCCTTTGTTTCAAGACAGACCTTATGACAAGTAGTCTTTTTCCAATAACTGGCAATCTCAGTCATAGATGTGGCATTTTGGAATCCTAATGTTTGCTATAAGGAAGGGAGGCCCCGCTGGGATTTGAACACAGGATCTCCTGTTTACGAAACAGGCGCTTTGACCAACTAAGCCACAGAGCCCTTGTCAGGGATCATAATCTAAAGAAAACCTTTAGTATTGCTACATTAAAAAAATTGGAATTCACAAAAGTAAAATGTGATATGTATTAAAGGTGGAATCATTGAAATGAAAAGGACAACTTCAGGGGTTAAGGCACCGCTGGGATTCGAACCCAGGATCTCCTGTTTACAAGACAGGCACTTTGACCAACTAAGCCACAGCGCCGCTATTTCCTTGTTTTTCCACCAATATATATTGTTCATTTCTACTCAACAAAGTTGGAATAATTTAGAAAAAGCAGACAACCACAGGGGTCTAGGCACCGCTGGGATTTGAACCCAGGATCTCCTGTTTACTAGACAGGCACTTTGACCAACTAAGCCACAGCGCCTCTCTTGACTTGTTTTTCCACCGATATATATTGTTGAATTATTGTTGAGAAAGTTGGAAATATTTAGAAAATGTAGACAACCACAGGGGTCAAGGCACCGCTGGGATTTGAACCCAGGATCTCCTGTTTACTAGACAGGCACTTTGACCAACTAAGCCACGGAGCCTCTATTGACTTGTTATTCCACCAATATATATTGTATATTTCTTCTCAACAAAGATAGAACTATTAAGAAAAAGTTAACAAACCAAAGTGGTCTAGGCACCGCTGGGATTTGAACCCAGGATCTCCTGTTTACAAGACAGGCACTTTGACCAACTAAGCCACGGAGCCTCTATTTGGTTGTATTTCCAGCAATATATATTGTTTGATTCAATACAGCAAAGTTGGAATTATTAAGAAAATGCTTACAGCTACAAGGTACCGCTGGGATTTGAACAAGATCCCTTTGTTTCAAGACAGACCTTATGACAAGTAATCTTTTTCCAATAACTGGCATTCTCAGTCATAGATGTGGCATTTTGGAATCCTAATGTTTGCTATAAGGAAGGAAGGCCCCGCTGGGATTTGAACCCAGGATCTCCTGTTTACGAAACAGGCGCTTTGACCAACTAAGCCACAGAGCCCTTGTCAGGGATCATAATCTAAAGAAAACCTTTAGTATTGCTACATTTAAAAAATTGGAATTCACAAAAGTATAATTTGATATGTATTAAAGGTGGAATCATTGAAATGAAAAGGACAAGTTCAGAGGTTAAGGCACTGCTGGGATTCGAACCCAGGATCTCCTGTTTACAAGACAGGCACTTTGACCAACTAAGCCACAGCGCCTCTATTTCCTTGTTTTTCCACCAATATATATTGTTCATTTCTACTCAACAAAGTTGGAATAATTTAGAAAAAGCAGACAACCACAGGGGTCTAGGCACCGCTGGGATTTGAACCCAGGATCTCCTGTTTACTAGACAGGCACTTTGACCAACTAAGCCACAGCGCCTCTCTTGACTTGTTTTTCCACCGATATATATTGTTGAATTATTGTTGAGAAAGTTGGAAATATTTAGAAAATGTAGACAACCACAGGGGTCAAGGCACCGCTGGGATTTGAACCCAGGATCTCCTGTTTACAAGACAGGCACTTTGACCAACTAAGCCACGGAGCCTCTATTTGCTTGTATTTCCAGCAATATATATTGTTTGATTCAATACAGCAAAGTTGGAATTATTGAGAAAATGCTTACAGCTACAAGGTACCGCTGGGATTTGAACAAGATCCCTTTGTTTCAAGACAGACCTTATGACAAGTAGTCTTTTTCCAATAACTGGCAATCTCAGTCATAGATGTGGCATTTTGGAATCCTAATGTTTGCTATAAGGAAGGGAGGCCCCGCTGGGATTTGAACCCAGGATCTCCTGTTTACGAAACAGGCGCTTTGACCAACTAAGCCACAGAGCCCTTGTCAGGGATCATAATCTAAAGAAAACCTTTAGTATTGCTACATTAAAAAAATTGGAATTCACAAAAGTAAAATGTGATATGTATTAAAGGTGGAATCATTGAAATGAAAAGGACAACTTCAGGGGTTAAGGCACCGCTGGGATTCGAACCCAGGATCTCCTGTTTACAAGACAGGCACTTTGACCAACTAAGCCACAGCGCCGCTATTTCCTTGTTTTTCCACCAATATATATTGTTCATTTCTACTCAACAAAGTTGGAATAATTTAGAAAAAGCAGACAACAACAGGGGTCTAGGCACCGCTGGGATTTGAACCCAGGATCTCCTGTTTACTAGACAGGCACTTTGACCAACTAAGCCACAGCGCCTCTCTTGACTTGTTTTTCCACCGATATATATTGTTGAATTATTGTTGAGAAAGTTGGAAATATTTAGAAAATGTAGACAACCACAGGCGTCAAGGCACTGCTGGGATTTGAACCCAGGATCTCCTGTTTACAAGACAGGCACTTTGACCAACTAAGCCACGGAGCCTCTATTTGCTTGTATTTCCAGCAATATATATTGTTTGATTCAATACAGCAAAGTTGGAATTATTGAGAAAATGCTTACAGCTACAAGGTACCGCTGGGATTTGAACAAGATCCCTTTGTTTCAAGACAGACCTTATGACAAGTAGTCTTTTTCCAATAACTGGCAATCTCAGTCATAGATGTGGCATTTTGGAATCCTAATGTTTGCTATAAGGAAGGGAGGCCCCGCTGGGATTTGAACCCAGGATCTCCTGTTTACAAAACAGGCGCTTTGACCAACTAAGCCACAGAGCCCTTGTCAGGGATCATAATCTAAAGAAAACCTTTAGTATTGCTACATTGAAAAAATTGGAATTCACAAAAGTAAAATGTGATATGTATTAAAGGTGGAATCATTGAAATGAAAAGGACAACTTCAGGGGTTAAGGCACCGCTGGGATTCGAACCCAGGATCTCCTGTTTACAAGACAGGCACTTTGACCAACTAAGCCACAGCGCCACTATTTCCTTGTTTTTCCACCAATATATATTGTTCATTTCTACTCAACAAAGTTGGAATAATTTAGAAAAAGCAGACAACCACAGGGGTCTAGGCACCGCTGGGATTTGAACCCAGGATCTCCTGTTTACTAGACAGGCACTTTGACCAACTAAGCCACAGCGCCTCTCTTGACTTGTTTTTCCACCGATATATATTGTTGAAGTATTGTTGAGAAAGTTGGAAATATTTAGAAAATGTAGACAACCACAGGGGTCAAGGCACCGCTGGGATTTGAACCCAGGATCTCCTGTTTACTAGACAGGCACTTTGACCAACTAAGCCACGGAGCCTCTATTGACTTGTTATTCCACCAATATATATTGTATATTTCTTCTCAACAAAGATAGAACTATTAAGAAAAAGTTAACAATCCAAAGTGGTCTAGGCACCGCTGGGATTTGAACCCAGGATCTCCTGTTTACTAGACAGGCACTTTGACCAACTAAGCCACAGCGCCTCTCTTGACTTGTTTTTCCACCAATATATATTGTTGAATTATTGTTGAGAAAGTTGGAAATATTTAGAAAATGTAGACAACCACTGGGGTCAAGGCACCGCTGGGATTTGAACCCAGGATCTCCTGTTTACAAGACAGGCACTTTGACCAACTAAGCCACGGAGCCTCTATTGACTTGTTATTCCACCAATATATATTGTATATTTCTACTCAACAAAGATAGAACTATTAAGAAAAAGCAGACAACCACAGGGGTCTAGGCACCGCTGGGATTTGAACCCAGGATCTCCTGTTTACAAGACAGGCACTTTGACCAACTAAGCCACGGAGCCTCTATTTGGTTGTATTTCCAGCAATATATATTGTTTGATTCAATACAGCAAAGTTGGAATTATTAAGAAAATGCTTACAGCTACAAGGTACCGCTGGGATTTGAACAAGATCCCTTTGTTTCAAGACAGACCTTATGACAAGTAATCTTTTTCCAATAACTGGCATTCTCAGTCATAGATGTGGCATTTTGGAATCCTAATGTTTGCTATAAGGAAGGAAGGCCCCGCTGGGATTTGAACCCAGGATCTCCTGTTTACGAAACAGGCGCTTTGACCAACTAAGCCACAGAGCCCTTGTCAGGGATCATAATCTAAAGAAAACCTTTAGTATTGCTACATTTAAAAAATTGGAATTCACAAAAGTATAATTTGATATGTATTAAAGGTGGAATCATTGAAATGAAAAGGACAAGTTCAGAGGTTAAGGCACTGCTGGGATTCGAACCCAGGATCTCCTGTTTACAAGACAGGCACTTTGACCAACTAAGCCACAGCGCCTCTATTTCCTTGTTTTTCCACCAATATATATTGTTCATTTCTACTCAACAAAGTTGGAATAATTTAGAAAAAGCAGACAACCACAGGGGTCAAGGCACCGCTGGGATTTGAACCCAGGATCTCCTGTTTACAAGACAGGCACTTTGACCAACTAAGCCACGGAGCCTCTATTTGCTTGTATTTCCAGCAATATATATTGTTTGATTCAATACAGCAAAGTTGGAATTATTGAGAAAATGCTTACAGCTACAAGGTACCGCTGGGATTTGAACAAGATCCCTTTGTTTCAAGACAGACCTTATGACAAGTAGTCTTTTTCCAATAACTGGCAATCTCAGTCATAGATGTGGCATTTTGGAATCCTAATGTTTGCTATAAGGAAGGGAGGCCCCGCTGGGATTTGAACCCAGGATCTCCTGTTTACGAAACAGGCGCTTTGACCAACTAAGCCACAGAGCCCTTGTCAGGGATCATAATCTAAAGAAAACCTTTAGTATTGCTACATTAAAAAAATTGAAATTCACAAAAGTAAAATGTGATATGTATTAAAGGTGGAATCATTGAAATGAAAAGGACAACTTCAGGGGTTAAGGCACCGCTGGGATTCGAACCCAGGATCTCCTGTTTACAAGACAGGCACTTTGACCAACTAAGCCACAGCGCCGCTATTTCCTTGTTTTTCCACCAATATATATTGTTCATTTCTACTCAACAAAGTTGGAATAATTTAGAAAAAGCAGACAACCACAGGGGTCTAGGCACCGCTGGGATTTGAACCCAGGATCTCCTGTTTACTAGACAGGCACTTTGACCAACTAAGCCACAGCGCCACTCTTGACTTGTTTTTCCACCGATATATATTGTTGAATTATTGTTGAGAAAGTTGGAAATATTTAGAAAATGTAGACAACCACTGGGGTCAAGGCACCGCTGGGATTTGAACCCAGGATCTCCTGTTTACAAGACAGGCACTTTGACCAACTAAGCCACGGAGCCTCTATTGACTTGTTATTCCACCAATATATATTGTATATTTCTACTCAACAAAGATAGAACTATTAAGAAAAAGCAGACAACCACAGGGGTCTAGGCCCCGCTGGGATTTGAACCCAGGATCTCCTGTTTACGAAACAGGCGCTTTGACCAACTAAGCCACAGAGCCCTTGTCAGGGATCATAATCTAAAGAAAACCTTTAGTATTGCTACATTTAAAAAATTGGAATTCACAAAAGTATAATTTGATATGTATTAAAGGTGGAATCATTGAAATGAAAAGGACAAGTTCAGAGGTTAAGGCACTGCTGAGATTCGAACCCAGGATCTCCTGTTTACAAGACAGGCACTTTGACCAACTAAGCCACAGCGCCTCTATTTCCTTGTTTTTCCACCAATATATATTGTTCATTTCTACTCAACAAAGTTGGAATAATTTAGAAAAAGCAGACAACCACAGGGGTCAAGGCACCGCTGGGATTTGAACCCAGGATCTCCTGTTTACAAGACAGGCACTTTGACCAACTAAGCCACGGAGCCTCTATTTGCTTGTATTTCCAGCAATATATATTGTTTGATTCAATACAGCAAAGTTGGAATTATTGAGAAAATGCTTACAGCTACAAGGTACCGCTGGGATTTGAACAAGATCCCTTTGTTTCAAGACAGACCTTATGACAAGTAGTCTTTTTCCAATAACTGGCAATCTCAGTCATAGATGTGGCATTTTGGAATCCTAATGTTTGCTATAAGGAAGGGAGGCCCCGCTGGGATTTGAACCCAGGATCTCCTGTTTACGAAACAGGCGCTTTGACCAACTAAGCCACAGAGCCCTTGTCAGGGATCATAATCTAAAGAAAACCTTTAGTATTGCTACATTAAAAAAATTGGAATTCACAAAAGTAAAATGTGATATGTATTAAAGGTGGAATCATTGAAATGAAAAGGACAACTTCAGGGGTTAAGGCACCGCTGGGATTCGAACCCAGGATCTCCTGTTTACAAGACAGGCACTTTGACCAACTAAGCCACAGCGCCGCTATTTCCTTGTTTTTCCACCAATATATATTGTTCATTTCTACTCAACAAAGTTGGAATAATTTAGAAAAAGCAGACAACCACAGGGGTCTAGGCACCGCTGGGATTTGAACCCAGGATCTCCTGTTTACTAGACAGGCACTTTGACCAACTAAGCCACAGCGCCACTCTTGACTTGTTTTTCCACCGATATATATTGTTGAATTATTGTTGAGAAAGTTGGAAATATTTAGAAAATGTAGACAACCACAGGGGTCAAGGCACCGCTGGGATTTGAACCCAGGATCTCCTGTTTACTAGACAGGCACTTTGACCAACTAAGCCACAGCGCCTCTCTTGACTTGTTTTTCCACCAATATATATTGTATATTTCTACTCAACAAAGATAGAACTATTAAGAAAATGCAGACAACCACAGCGGTCTAGGCACCGCTGGGATTTGAACCCAGGATCTCCTGTTTACTAGACAGGCACTTTGACCAACTAAGCCACAGCGCCTCTCTTGACTTGTTTTTCCACCAATATATATTGTTGAATTATTGTTAAGAAAGTTGGAAATATTTAGAAAATGTAGACAACCACTGGGGTCAAGGCACCGCTGGGATTTGAACCCAGGATCTCCTGTTTACAAGACAGGCACTTTGACCAACTAAGCCACGGAGCCTCTATTGACTTGTTATTCCACCAATATATATTGTATATTTCTTCTCAACAAAGATAGAACTATTAAGAAAAAGTTAACAAACCAAAGTGGTCTAGGCACCGCTGGGATTTGAACCCAGGATCTCCGGTTTACAAGACAGGCCCTTTGACCAACTAAGCCACGGAGCCTCTATTTGGTTGTATTTCCAGCAATATATATTGTTTGATTCAATACAGCAAAGTTGGAATTATTAAGAAAATGCTTACAGCTACAAGGTACCGCTGGGATTTGAACAAGATCCCTTTGTTTCAAGACAGACCTTATGACAAGTAATCTTTTTCCAATAACTGGCATTCTCAGTCATAGATGTGGCATTTTGGAATCCTAATGTTTGCTATAAGGAAGGAAGGCCCCGCTGGGATTTGAACCCAGGATCTCCTGTTTACGAAACAGGCGCTTTGACCAACTAAGCCACAGAGCCCTTGTCAGGGATCATAATCTAAAGAAAACCTTTAGTATTGCTACATTTAAAAAATTGGAATTCACAAAAGTATAATTTGATATGTATTAAAGGTGGAATCATTGAAATGAAAAGGACAAGTTCAGAGGTTAAGGCACTGCTGGGATTCGAACCCAGGATCTCCTGTTTACAAGACAGGCACTTTGACCAACTAAGCCACAGCGCCTCTATTTCCTTGTTTTTCCACCAATATATATTGTTCATTTCTACTCAACAAAGTTGGAATAATTTAGAAAAAGCAGACAACCACAGGGGTCTAGGCACCGCTGGGATTTGAACCCAGGATCTCCTGTTTACTAGACAGGCACTTTGACCAACTAAGCTACAGCGCCTCTCTTGACTTGTTTTTCCACCGATATATATTGTTGAATTATTGTTGAGAAAGTTGGAAATATTTAGAAAATGTAGACAACCACAGGGGTCAAGGCACCGCTGGGATTTGAACCCAGGATCTCCTGTTTACAAGACAGGCACTTTGACCAACTAACCCACGGAGCCTCTATTTGCTTGTATTTCCAGCAATATATATTGTTTGATTCAATACAGCAAAGTTGGAATTATTGAGAAAATGCTTACAGCTACAAGGTACCGCTGGGATTTGAACAAGATCCCTTTGTTTCAAGACAGACCTTATGACAAGTAGTCTTTTTCCAATAACTGGCAATCTCAGTCATAGATGTGGCATTTTGGAATCCTAATGTTTGCTATAAGGAAGGGAGGCCCCGCTGGGATTTGAACCCAGGATCTCCTGTTTACGAAACAGGCGCTTTGACCAACTAAGCCACAGAGCCCTTGTCAGGGATCATAATCTAAAGAAAACCTTTAGTATTGCTACATTAAAAAAATTGGAATTCACAAAAGTAAAATGTGATATGTATTAAAGGTGGAATCATTGAAATGAAAAGGACAACTTCATGGGTTAAGGCACCGCTGGGATTCGAACCCAGGATCTCCTGTTTACAAGACAGGCACTTTGACCAACTAAGCCACAGCGCCGCTATTTCCTTGTTTTTCCACCAATATATATTGTTCATTTCTACTCAACAAAGTTGGAATAATTTAGAAAAAGCAGACAACCACAGGGGTCTAGGCACCGCTGGGATTTGAACCCAGGATCTCCTGTTTACTAGACAGGCACTTTGACCAACTAAGCCACAGCGCCACTCTTGACTTGTTTTTCCACCGATATATATTGTTGAATTATTGTTGAGAAAGTTGGAAATATTTAGAAAATGTAGACGACCACAGGGGTCAAGGCACCGCTGGGATTTGAACCCAGGATCTCCTGTTTACTAGACAGGAACTTTGACCAACTAAGCCACGGAGCCTCTATTGACTTGTTATTCCACCAATATATATTGTATATTTCTTCTTAACAAAGATAGAACTATTAAGAAAAAGTTAACAAACCAAAGTGGTCTAGGCACCGCTGGGATTTGAACCCAGGATCTCCTGTTTACGAAACAGGCGCTTTGACCAACTAAGCCACAGAGCCTTTATTGACTTGTTATTCCACCAATATATATTGTATATTTCTACTCAACAAAGATAGAACTATTAAGAAAATGCAGACATCCACAGGGGTCTAGGCACCGCTGGGATTTGAACCCAGGATCTCCTGTTTACTAGACAGGCACTTTGACCAACTAAGCCACAGCGCCTCTCTTGACTTATTTTTCCACCAATATATATTGTTGAATTATTGTTGAGAAAGTTGGAAATATTTAGAAAATGTAGACAACCACTGGGGTCAAGGCACCGCTGGGATTTGAACCCAGGATCTCCTGTTTACAAGACAGGCACTTTGACCAACTAAGCCACAGAGCCTTTATTGACTTGTTATTCCACCAATATATATTGTATATTTCTTCTCAACAAAGATAGAACTATTAAGAAAAAGTTAACAAACCAAAGTGGTCTAGGCACCGCTGGGATTTGAACCCAGGATCTCCTGTTTACGAAACAGGCGCTTTGACCAACTAAGCCACAGAGCCTTTATTGACTTGTTATTCCACCAATATATATTGTATATTTCTACTCAACAAAGATAGAACTATTAAGAAAAAGCAGACAACCACAGGGGTCTAGGCACCGCTGGGATTTGAACCCAGGATCTCCTGTTTACAAGACAGGCACTTTGACCAACTAAGCCACGGAGCCTCTATTTGCTTGTATTTCCAGCAATAAATATTGTTTGATTCAATACAGCAAAGTTGGAATTATTAAGAAAATGCTTACAGCTACAAGGTACCGCCGGGAATTGAACAAGATCCCTTTGTTTCAAGACAGACCTTATGACAAGTAGTCTTTTTCCAATAACTGGCATTCTCAGTCATAGATGTGGCATTTTGGAATCCTAATGTTTGCTATAAGGAAGGAAGGCCCCGCTGGGATTTGAACCCAGGATCTCCTGTTTACGAAACAGGCGCTTTGACCAACTAAGCCACAGCGCCTCTCTTTAATTGTTTTTCCACCGATATATATTGTTGAATTATTGTTGAGAAAGTTGGAAATATTTAGAAAATGTAGACAACCACAGGGGTCAAGGTACCGCTGGGATTTGAACCCAGGATCTCCTGTTTACAAGACAGGCACTTTGACCAACTAAGCCACGGAGCCTCTATTTGCTTGTATTTCCAGCAATATATATTGTTTGATTCAATACAGCAAAGTTGGAATTATTGAGAAAATGCTTACAGCTACAAGGTACCGCTGGGATTTGAACAAGATCCCTTTGTTTCAAGACAGACCTTATGACAAGTAGTCTTTTTCCAATAACTGGCAATCTCAGTCATAGATGTGGCATTTTGGAATCCTAATGTTTGCTATAAGGAAGGGAGGCCCCGCTGGGATTTGAACCCAGGATCTCCTGTTTACGAAACAGGCGCTTTGACCAACTAAGCCACAGAGCCCTTGTCAGGGATCATAATCTAAAGAAAACCTTTAGTATTGCTACATTGAAAAAATTGGAATTCACAAAAGTAAAATGTGATATGTATTAAAGGTGGAATCATTGAAATGAAAAGGACAACTTCAGGGGTTAAGGCACCGCTGGGATTCGAACCCAGGATCTCCTGTTTACAAGACAGGCACTTTGACCAACTAAGCCACAGCGCCGCTATTTCCTTGTTTTTCCACCAATATATATTGTTCATTTCTACTCAACAAAGTTGGAATAATTTAGAAAAAGCAGACAACCACAGGGGTCTAGGCACCGCTGGGATTTGAACCCAGGATCTCCTGTTTACTAGACAGGCACTTTGACCAACTAAGCCACAGCGCCACTCTTGACTTGTTTTTCCACCGATATATATTGTTGAATTATTGTTGAGAAAGTTGGAAATATTTAGAAAATGTAGACAACCACTGGGGTCAAGGCACCGCTGGGATTTGAACCCAGGATCTCCTGTTTACAAGACAGGCACTTTGACCAACTAAGCCACGGAGCCTCTATTGACTTGTTATTCCACCAATATATATTGTATATTTCTACTCAACAAAGATAGAACTATTAAGAAAAAGCAGACAACCACAGGGGTCTAGGCCCCGCTGGGATTTGAACCCAGGATCTCCTGTTTACGAAACAGGCGCTTTGACCAACTAAGCCACAGAGCCCTTGTCAGGGATCATAATCTAAAGAAAACCTTTAGTATTGCTACATTTAAAAAATTGGAATTCACAAAAGTATAATTTGATATGTATTAAAGGTGGAATCATTGAAATGAAAAGGACAAGTTCAGAGGTTAAGGCACTGCTGAGATTCGAACCCAGGATCTCCTGTTTACAAGACAGGCACTTTGACCAACTAAGCCACAGCGCCTCTATTTCCTTGTTTTTCCACCAATATATATTGTTCATTTCTACTCAACAAAGTTGGAATAATTTAGAAAAAGCAGACAACCACAGGGGTCAAGGCACCGCTGGGATTTGAACCCAGGATCTCCTGTTTACAAGACAGGCACTTTAACCAACTAAGCCACGGAGCCTCTATTTGCTTGTATTTCCAGCAATATATATTGTTTGATTCAATACAGCAAAGTTGGAATTATTGAGAAAATGCTTACAGCTACAAGGTACCGCTGGGATTTGAACAAGATCCCTTTGTTTCAAGACAGACCTTATGACAAGTAGTCTTTTTCCAATAACTGGCAATCTCAGTCATAGATGTGGCATTTTGGAATCCTAATGTTTGCTATAAGGAAGGGAGGCCCCGCTGGGATTTGAACCCAGGATCTCCTGTTTACGAAACAGGCGCTTTGACCAACTAAGCCACAGAGCCCTTGTCAGGGATCATAATCTAAAGAAAACCTTTAGTATTGCTACATTAAAAAAATTGGAATTCACAAAAGTAAAATGTGATATGTATTAAAGGTGGAATCATTGAAATGAAAAGGACAACTTCAGGGGTTAAGGCACCGCTGGGATTCGAACCCAGGATCTCCTGTTTACAAGACAGGCACTTTGACCAACTAAGCCACAGCGCCGCTATTTCCTTGTTTTTCCACCAATATATATTGTTCATTTCTACTCAACAAAGTTGGAATAATTTAGAAAAAGCAGACAACCACAGGGGTCTAGGCACCGCTGGGATTTGAACCCAGGATCTCCTGTTTACTAGACAGGCACTTTGACCAACTAAGCCACAGCGCCACTCTTGACTTGTTTTTCCACCGATATATATTGTTGAATTATTGTTGAGAAAGTTGGAAATATTTAGAAAATGTAGACAACCACAGGGGTCAAGGCACCGCTGGGATTTGAACCCAGGATCTCCTGTTTACTAGACAGGCACTTTGACCAACTAAGCCACAGCGCCTCTCTTGACTTGTTTTTCCACCAATATATATTGTATATTTCTACTCAACAAAGATAGAACTATTAAGAAAATGCAGACAACCACAGCGGTCTAGGCACCGCTGGGATTTGAACCCAGGATCTCCTGTTTACTAGACAGGCACTTTGACCAACTAAGCCACAGCGCCTCTCTTGACTCGTTTTTCCACCAATATATATTGTTGAATTATTGTTAAGAAAGTTGGAAATATTTAGAAAATGTAGACAACCACTGGGGTCAAGGCACCGCTGGGATTTGAACCCAGGATCTCCTGTTTACAAGACAGGCACTTTGACCAACTAAGCCACGGAGCCTCTATTGACTTGTTATTCCACCAATATATATTGTATATTTCTTCTCAACAAAGATAGAACTATTAAGAAAAAGTTAACAAACCAAAGTGGTCTAGGCACCGCTGGGATTTGAACCCAGGATCTCCGGTTTACAAGACAGGCCCTTTGACCAACTAAGCCACGGAGCCTCTATTTGGTTGTATTTCCAGCAATATATATTGTTTGATTCAATACAGCAAAGTTGGAATTATTAAGAAAATGCTTACAGCTACAAGGTACCGCTGGGATTTGAACAAGATCCCTTTGTTTCAAGACAGACCTTATGACAAGTAATCTTTTTCCAATAACTGGCATTCTCAGTCATAGATGTGGCATTTTGGAATCCTAATGTTTGCTATAAGGAAGGAAGGCCCCGCTGGGATTTGAACCCAGGATCTCCTGTTTACGAAACAGGCGCTTTGACCAACTAAGCCACAGAGCCCTTGTCAGGGATCATAATCTAAAGAAAACCTTTAGTATTGCTACATTTAAAAAATTGGAATTCACAAAAGTATAATTTGATATGTATTAAAGGTGGAATCATTGAAATGAAAAGGACAAGTTCAGAGGTTAAGGCACTGCTGGGATTCGAACCCAGGATCTCCTGTTTACAAGACAGGCACTTTGACCAACTAAGCCACAGCGCCTCTATTTCCTTGTTTTTCCACCAATATATATTGTTCATTTCTACTCAACAAAGTTGGAATAATTTAGAAAAAGCAGACAACCACAGGGGTCTAGGCACCGCTGGGATTTGAACCCAGGATCTCCTGTTTACTAGACAGGCACTTTGACCAACTAAGCTACAGCGCCTCTCTTGACTTGTTTTTCCACCGATATATATTGTTGAATTATTGTTGAGAAAGTTGGAAATATTTAGAAAATGTAGACAACCACAGGGGTCAAGGCACCGCTGGGATTTGAACCCAGGATCTCCTGTTTACAAGACAGGCACTTTGACCAACTAAGCCACGGAGCCTCTATTTGCTTGTATTTCCAGCAATATATATTGTTTGATTCAATACAGCAAAGTTGGAATTATTGAGAAAATGCTTACAGCTACAAGGTACCGCTGGGATTTGAACAAGATCCCTTTGTTTCAAGACAGACCTTATGACAAGTAGTCTTTTTCCAATAACTGGCAATCTCAGTCATAGATGTGGCATTTTGGAATCCTAATGTTTGCTATAAGGAAGGGAGGCCCCGCTGGGATTTGAACCCAGGATCTCCTGTTTACGAAACAGGCGCTTTGACCAACTAAGCCACAGAGCCCTTGTCAGGGATCATAATCTAAAGAAAACCTTTAGTATTGCTACATTAAAAAAATTGGAATTCACAAAAGTAAAATGTGATATGTATTAAAGGTGGAATCATTGAAATGAAAAGGACAACTTCATGGGTTAAGGCACCGCTGGGATTCGAACCCAGGATCTCCTGTTTACAAGACAGGCACTTTGACCAACTAAGCCACAGCGCCGCTATTTCCTTGTTTTTCCACCAATATATATTGTTCATTTCTACTCAACAAAGTTGGAATAATTTAGAAAAAGCAGACAACCACAGGGGTCTAGGCACCGCTGGGATTTGAACCCAGGATCTCCTGTTTACTAGACAGGCACTTTGACCAACTAAGCCACAGCGCCACTCTTGACTTGTTTTTCCACCGATATATATTGTTGAATTATTGTTGAGAAAGTTGGAAATATTTAGAAAATGTAGACGACCACAGGGGTCAAGGCACCGCTGGGATTTGAACCCAGGATCTCCTGTTTACTAGACAGGAACTTTGACCAACTAAGCCACGGAGCCTCTATTGACTTGTTATTCCACCAATATATATTGTATATTTCTTCTTAACAAAGATAGAACTATTAAGAAAAAGTTAACAAACCAAAGTGGTCTAGGCACCGCTGGGATTTGAACCCAGGATCTCCTGTTTACGAAACAGGCGCTTTGACCAACTAAGCCACAGAGCCTTTATTGACTTGTTATTCCACCAATATATATTGTATATTTCTACTCAACAAAGATAGAACTATTAAGAAAATGCAGACATCCACAGGGGTCTAGGCACCGCTGGGATTTGAACCCAGGATCTCCTGTTTACTAGACAGGCACTTTGACCAACTAAGCCACAGCGCCTCTCTTGACTTATTTTTCCACCAATATATATTGTTGAATTATTGTTGAGAAAGTTGGAAATATTTAGAAAATGTAGACAACCACTGGGGTCAAGGCACCGCTGGGATTTGAACCCAGGATCTCCTGTTTACAAGACAGGCACTTTGACCAACTAAGCCACAGAGCCTTTATTGACTTGTTATTCCACCAATATATATTGTATATTTCTTCTCAACAAAGATAGAACTATTAAGAAAAAGTTAACAAACCAAAGTGGTCTAGGCACCGCTGGGATTTGAACCCAGGATCTCCTGTTTACGAAACAGGCGCTTTGACCAACTAAGCCACAGAGCCTTTATTGACTTGTTATTCCACCAATATATATTGTATATTTCTACTCAACAAAGATAGAACTATTAAGAAAAAGCAGACAACCACAGGGGTCTAGGCACCGCTGGGATTTGAACCCAGGATCTCCTGTTTACAAGACAGGCACTTTGACCAACTAAGCCACGGAGCCTCTATTTGCTTGTATTTCCAGCAATATATATTGTTTGATTCAATACAGCAAAGTTGGAATTATTAAGAAAATGCTTACAGCTACAAGGTACCGCCGGGAATTGAACAAGATCCCTTTGTTTCAAGACAGACCTTATGACAAGTAGTCTTTTTCCAATAACTGGCATTCTCAGTCATAGATGTGGCATTTTGGAATCCTAATGTTTGCTATAAGGAAGGAAGGCCCCGCTGGGATTTGAACCCAGGATCTCCTGTTTACGAAACAGGCGCTTTGACCAACTAAGCCACAGCGCCTCTCTTTAATTGTTTTTCCACCGATATATATTGTTGAATTATTGTTGAGAAAGTTGGAAATATTTAGAAAATGTAGACAACCACAGGGGTCAAGGTACCGCTGGGATTTGAACCCAGGATCTCCTGTTTACAAGACAGGCACTTTGACCAACTAAGCCACGGAGCCTCTATTTGCTTGTATTTCCAGCAATATATATTGTTTGATTCAATACAGCAAAGTTGGAATTATTGAGAAAATGCTTACAGCTACAAGGTACCGCTGGGATTTGAACAAGATCCCTTTGTTTCAAGACAGACCTTATGACAAGTAGTCTTTTTCCAATAACTGGCAATCTCAGTCATAGATGTGGCATTTTGGAATCCTAATGTTTGCTATAAGGAAGGGAGGCCCCGCTGGGATTTGAACCCAGGATCTCCTGTTTACGAAACAGGCGCTTTGACCAACTAAGCCACAGAGCCCTTGTCAGGGATCATAATCTAAAGAAAACCTTTAGTATTGCTACATTGAAAAAATTGGAATTCACAAAAGTAAAATGTGATATGTATTAAAGGTGGAATCATTGAAATGAAAAGGACAACTTCAGGGGTTAAGGCACCGCTGGGATTCGAACCCAGGATCTCCTGTTTACAAGACAGGCACTTTGACCAACTAAGCCACAGCGCCTCTATTTCCTTGTTTTTCCACCAATATATATTGTTCATTTCTACTCAACAAAGTTGGAATAATTTAGAAAAAGCAGACAACCACAGGGGTCTAGGCACCGCTGGGATTTGAACCCAGGATCTCCTGTTTACAAGACAGGCACTTCGACCAACTAAGCCACGGAGCCTCTATTGACTTGTTATTCCACCAATATATATTGTATATTTCTACTCAACAAAGATAGAACTATTAAGAAAAAGTTAACAAACCAAAGGGGTCTAGGCACCGCTGGGATTTGAACCCAGGATCTCCTGTTTACAAGACAGGCACTTTGACCAACTAAGCCACGGAGCCTCTATTGACTTGTTATTCCACCAATATATATTGTATATTTCTTCTCAACAAAGATAGAACTATTAAGAAAAAGTTAACAAACCAAAGTGGTCTAGGCACCGCTGGGATTTGAACCCAGGATCTCCTGTTTACGAAACAGGCGCTTTGACCAACTAAGCCACAGAGCCTTTATTGACTTGTTATTCCACCAATATATATTGTATATTTCTACTCAACAAAGATAGAACTATTAAGAAAAAGCAGACAACCACAGGGGTCTAGGCACCGCTGGGATTTGAACCCAGGATCTCCTGTTTACAAGACAGGCACTTTGACCAACTAAGCCACGGAGCCTCTATTTGCTTGTATTTCCAGCAATATATATTGTTTGATTCAATACAGCAAAGTTGGAATTATTAAGAAAATGCTTACAGCTACAAGGTACCGCCGGGAATTGAACAAGATCCCTTTGTTTCAAGACAGACCTTATGACAAGTAGTCTTTTTCCAATAACTGGCATTCTCAGTCATAGATGTGGCATTTTGGAATCCTAATGTTTGCTATAAGGAAGGAAGGCCCCGCTGGGATTTGAACCCAGGATCTCCTGTTTACGAAACAGGCGCTTTGACCAACTAAGCCACAGCGCCTCTCTTTAATTGTTTTTCCACCGATATATATTGTTGAATTATTGTTGAGAAAGTTGGAAATATTTAGAAAATGTAGACAACCACAGGGGTCAAGGTACCGCTGGGATTTGAACCCAGGATCTCCTGTTTACAAGACAGGCACTTTGACCAACTAAGCCACAGAGCCTCTATTTGCTTGTATTTCCAGCAATATATATTGTTTGATTCAATACAGCAAAGTTGGAATTATTGAGAAAATGCTTACAGCTACAAGGTACCGCTGGGATTTGAACAAGATCCCTTTGTTTCAAGACAGACCTTATGACAAGTAGTCTTTTTCCAATAACTGGCAATCTCAGTCATAGATGTGGCATTTTGGAATCCTAATGTTTGCTATAAGGAAGGGAGGCCCCGCTGGGATTTGAACCCAGGATCTCCTGTTTACGAAACAGGCGCTTTGACCAACTAAGCCACAGAGCCCTTGTCAGGGATCATAATCTAAAGAAAACCTTTAGTATTGCTACATTGAAAAAATTGGAATTCACAAAAGTAAAATGTGATATGTATTAAAGGTGGAATCATTGAAATGAAAAGGACAACTTCAGGGGTTAAGGCACCGCTGGGATTCGAACCCAGGATCTCCTGTTTACAAGACAGGCACTTTGACCAACTAAGCCACAGCGCCGCTATTTCCTTGTTTTTCCACCAATATATATTGTTCATTTCTACTCAACAAAGTTGGAATAATTTAGAAAAAGCAGACAACCACAGGGGTCTAGGCACCGCTGGGATTTGAACCCAGGATCTCCTGTTTACTAGACAGGCACTTTGACCAACTAAGCCACAGCGCCTCTCTTGACTTGTTTTTCCACCGATATATATTGTTGAATTATTGTTGAGAAAGTTGGAAATATTTAGAAAATGTAGACAACCACAGGGGTCAAGGCACCGCTAGGATTTGAACCCAGGATCTCCTGTTTACTAGACAGGCACTTTGACCAACTAAGCCACGGAGCCTCTATTGACTTGTTATTCCACCAATATATATTGTATATTTCTTCTCAACAAAGATAGAACTATTAAGAAAAAGTTAACAAACCAAAGTGGTCTAGGCACCGCTGGGATTTGAACCCAGGATCTCCTGTTTACAAGACAGGCACTTTGACCAACTAAGCCACGGAGCCTCTATTTGGTTGTATTTCCAGCAATATATATTGTTTGATTCAATACAGCAAAGTTGGAATTATTAAGAAAATGCTTACAGCTACAAGGTACCGCTGGGATTTGAACAAGATCCCTTTGTTTCAAGACAGACCTTATGACAAGTAATCTTTTTCCAATAACTGGCATTCTCAGTCATAGATGTGGCATTTTGGAATCCTAATGTTTGCTATAAGGAAGGAAGGCCCCGCTGGGATTTGAACCCAGGATCTCCTGTTTACGAAACAGGCGCTTTGACCAACTAAGCCACAGAGCCCTTGTCAGGGATCATAATCTAAAGAAAACCTTTAGTATTGCTACATTTAAAAAATTGGAATTCACAAAAGTATAATTTGATATGTATTAAAGGTGGAATCATTGAAATGAAAAGGACAAGTTCAGAGGTTAAGGCACTGCTGGGATTCGAACCCAGGATCTCCTGTTTACAAGACAGGCACTTTGACCAACTAAGCCACAGCGCCTCTATTTCCTTGTTTTTCCACCAATATATATTGTTCATTTCTACTCAACAAAGTTGGAATAATTTAGAAAAAGCAGACAACCACAGGGGTCTAGGCACCGCTGGGATTTGAACCCAGGATCTCCTGTTTACTAGACAGGCACTTTGACCAACTAAGCCACAGCGCCTCTCTTGACTTGTTTTTCCACCGATATATATTGTTGAATTATTGTTGAGAAAGTTGGAAATATTTAGAAAATGTAGACAACCACAGGGGTCAAGGCACCGCTGGGATTTGAACCCAGGATCTCCTGTGTACAAGACAGGCACTTTGACCAACTAAGCCACGGAGCCTCTATTTGCTTGTATTTCCAGCAATATATATTGTTTGATTCAATACAGCAAAGTTGGAATTATTGAGAAAATGCTTACAGCTACAAGGTACCGCTGGGATTTGAACAAGATCCCTTTGTTTCAAGACAGACCTTATGACAAGTAGTCTTTTTCCAATAACTGGCAATCTCGGTCGTAGATGTGGCATTTTGGAATCCTAATGTTTGCTATAAGGAAGGGAGGCCCCGCTGGGATTTGAACCCAGGATCTCCTGTTTACAAAACAGGCGCTTTGACCAACTAAGCCACAGAGCCCTTGTCAAGGATCATAATCTAAAGAAAACCTTTAGTATTGCTACATTGAAAAAATTGGAATTCACAAAAGTAAAATGTGATATGTATTAAAGGTGGAATCATTGAAATGAAAAGGACAACTTCAGGGGTTAAGGCCCCGCTGGGATTCGAACCCAGGATCTCCTGTTTACAAGACAGGCACTTTGACCAACTAAGCCACAGCGCCGCTATTTCCTTGTTTTTCCACCAATATATATTGTTCATTTCTACTCAACAAAGTTGGAATAATTTAGAAAAAGCAGACAACCACAGGGGTCTAGGCACCGCTGGGATTTGAACCCAGGATCTCCTGTTTACTAGACAGGCACTTTGACCAACTAAGCCACAGCGCCTCTCTTGACTTGTTTTTCCACCGATATATATTGTTGAATTATTGTTGAGACAGTTGGAAATATTTAGAAAATGTAGACAACCACAGGGGTCAAGGCACCGCTGGGATTTGAACCCAGGATCTCCTGTTTACTAGACAGGCACTTTGACCAACTAAGCCACGGAGCCTCTATTGACTTGTTATTCCACCAATATATATTGTATATTTCTTCTCAACAAAGATAGAACTATTAAGAAAAAGTTAACAAACCAAAGTGGTCTAGGCACCGCTGGGATTTGAACCCAGGATCTCCTGTTTACGAAACAGGCGCTTTGACCAACTAAGCCACAGAGCCTTTATTGACTTGTTATTCCACCAATATATATTGTATATTTCTACTCAACAAAGATAGAACTATTAAGAAAAAGCAGACAACCACAGGGGTCTAGGCACCGCTGGGATTTGAACCCAGGATCTCCTGTTCACAAGACAGGCACTTTGACCAACTAAGCCACGGAGCCTCTATTTGCTTGTATTTCCAGCAATATATATTGTTTGATTCAATACAGCAAAGTTGGAATTATTGAGAAAATGCTTACAGCTACAAGGTACCGCTGGGATTTGAACAAGATCCCTTTGTTTCAAGACAGACCTTATGACAAGTAGTCTTTTTCCAATAACTGGCAATCTCAGTCATAGATGTGGCATTTTGGAATCCTAATGTTTGCTATAAGGAAGGGAGGCCCCGCTGGGATTTGAACCCAGGATCTCCTGTTTACGAAACAGGCGCTTTGACCAACTAAGCCACAGAGCCCTTGTCAGGGATCATAATCTAAAGAAAACCTTTAGTATTGCTACATTGAAAAAATTGGAATTCACAAAAGTAAAATGTGATATGTATTAAAGGTGGAATCATTGAAATGAAAAGGACAACTTCAGGGGTTAAGGCACCGCTGGGATTCGAACCCAGGATCTCCTGTTTACAAGACAGGCACTTTGACCAACTAAGCCACAGCGCCTCTATTTCCTTGTTTTTCCACCAATATATATTGTTCATTTCTACTCAACAAAGTTGGAATAATTTAGAAAAAGCAGACAACCACAGGGGTCTAGGCACCGCTGGGATTTGAACCCAGGATCTCCTGTTTACAAGACAGGCACTTCGACCAACTAAGCCACGGAGCCTCTATTGACTTGTTATTCCACCAATATATATTGTATATTTCTACTCAACAAAGATAGAACTATTAAGAAAAAGTTAACAAACCAAAGGGGTCTAGGCACCGCTGGGATTTGAACCCAGGATCTCCTGTTTACAAGACAGGCACTTTGACCAACTAAGCCACGGAGCCTCTATTGACTTGTTATTCCACCAATATATATTGTATATTTCTTCTCAACAAAGATAGAACTATTAAGAAAAAGTTAACAAACCAAAGTGGTCTAGGCACCGCTGGGATTTGAACCCAGGATCTCCTGTTTACGAAACAGGCGCTTTGACCAACTAAGCCACAGAGCCTTTATTGACTTGTTATTCCACCAATATATATTGTATATTTCTACTCAACAAAGATAGAACTATTAAGAAAAAGCAGACAACCACAGGGGTCTAGGCACCGCTGGGATTTGAACCCAGGATCTCCTGTTTACAAGACAGGCACTTTGACCAACTAAGCCACGGAGCCTCTATTTGCTTGTATTTCCAGCAATATATATTGTTTGATTCAATACAGCAAAGTTGGAATTATTAAGAAAATGCTTACAGCTACAAGGTACCGCCGGGAATTGAACAAGATCCCTTTGTTTCAAGACAGACCTTATGACAAGTAGTCTTTTTCCAATAACTGGCATTCTCAGTCATAGATGTGGCATTTTGGAATCCTAATGTTTGCTATAAGGAAGGAAGGCCCCGCTGGGATTTGAACCCAGGATCTCCTGTTTACGAAACAGGCGCTTTGACCAACTAAGCCACAGCGCCTCTCTTTAATTGTTTTTCCACCGATATATATTGTTGAATTATTGTTGAGAAAGTTGGAAATATTTAGAAAATGTAGACAACCACAGGGGTCAAGGTACCGCTGGGATTTGAACCCAGGATCTCCTGTTTACAAGACAGGCACTTTGACCAACTAAGCCACAGAGCCTCTATTTGCTTGTATTTCCAGCAATATATATTGTTTGATTCAATACAGCAAAGTTGGAATTATTGAGAAAATGCTTACAGCTACAAGGTACCGCTGGGATTTGAACAAGATCCCTTTGTTTCAAGACAGACCTTATGACAAGTAGTCTTTTTCCAATAACTGGCAATCTCAGTCATAGATGTGGCATTTTGGAATCCTAATGTTTGCTATAAGGAAGGGAGGCCCCGCTGGGATTTGAACCCAGGATCTCCTGTTTACGAAACAGGCGCTTTGACCAACTAAGCCACAGAGCCCTTGTCAGGGATCATAATCTAAAGAAAACCTTTAGTATTGCTACATTGAAAAAATTGGAATTCACAAAAGTAAAATGTGATATGTATTAAAGGTGGAATCATTGAAATGAAAAGGACAACTTCAGGGGTTAAGGCACCGCTGGGATTCGAACCCAGGATCTCCTGTTTACAAGACAGGCACTTTGACCAACTAAGCCACAGCGCCGCTATTTCCTTGTTTTTCCACCAATATATATTGTTCATTTCTACTCAACAAAGTTGGAATAATTTAGAAAAAGCAGACAACCACAGGGGTCTAGGCACCGCTGGGATTTGAACCCAGGATCTCCTGTTTACTAGACAGGCACTTTGACCAACTAAGCCACAGCGCCTCTCTTGACTTGTTTTTCCACCGATATATATTGTTGAATTATTGTTGAGAAAGTTGGAAATATTTAGAAAATGTAGACAACCACAGGGGTCAAGGCACCGCTAGGATTTGAACCCAGGATCTCCTGTTTACTAGACAGGCACTTTGACCAACTAAGCCACGGAGCCTCTATTGACTTGTTATTCCACCAATATATATTGTATATTTCTTCTCAACAAAGATAGAACTATTAAGAAAAAGTTAACAAACCAAAGTGGTCTAGGCACCGCTGGGATTTGAACCCAGGATCTCCTGTTTACAAGACAGGCACTTTGACCAACTAAGCCACGGAGCCTCTATTTGGTTGTATTTCCAGCAATATATATTGTTTGATTCAATACAGCAAAGTTGGAATTATTAAGAAAATGCTTACAGCTACAAGGTACCGCTGGGATTTGAACAAGATCCCTTTGTTTCAAGACAGACCTTATGACAAGTAATCTTTTTCCAATAACTGGCATTCTCAGTCATAGATGTGGCATTTTGGAATCCTAATGTTTGCTATAAGGAAGGAAGGCCCCGCTGGGATTTGAACCCAGGATCTCCTGTTTACGAAACAGGCGCTTTGACCAACTAAGCCACAGAGCCCTTGTCAGGGATCATAATCTAAAGAAAACCTTTAGTATTGCTACATTTAAAAAATTGGAATTCACAAAAGTATAATTTGATATGTATTAAAGGTGGAATCATTGAAATGAAAAGGACAAGTTCAGAGGTTAAGGCACTGCTGGGATTCGAACCCAGGATCTCCTGTTTACAAGACAGGCACTTTGACCAACTAAGCCACAGCGCCTCTATTTCCTTGTTTTTCCACCAATATATATTGTTCATTTCTACTCAACAAAGTTGGAATAATTTAGAAAAAGCAGACAACCACAGGGGTCTAGGCACCGCTGGGATTTGAACCCAGGATCTCCTGTTTACTAGACAGGCACTTTGACCAACTAAGCCACAGCGCCTCTCTTGACTTGTTTTTCCACCGATATATATTGTTGAATTATTGTTGAGAAAGTTGGAAATATTTAGAAAATGTAGACAACCACAGGGGTCAAGGCACCGCTGGGATTTGAACCCAGGATCTCCTGTGTACAAGACAGGCACTTTGACCAACTAAGCCACGGAGCCTCTATTTGCTTGTATTTCCAGCAATATATATTGTTTGATTCAATACAGCAAAGTTGGAATTATTGAGAAAATGCTTACAGCTACAAGGTACCGCTGGGATTTGAACAAGATCCCTTTGTTTCAAGACAGACCTTATGACAAGTAGTCTTTTTCCAATAACTGGCAATCTCGGTCGTAGATGTGGCATTTTGGAATCCTAATGTTTGCTATAAGGAAGGGAGGCCCCGCTGGGATTTGAACCCAGGATCTCCTGTTTACAAAACAGGCGCTTTGACCAACTAAGCCACAGAGCCCTTGTCAAGGATCATAATCTAAAGAAAACCTTTAGTATTGCTACATTGAAAAAATTGGAATTCACAAAAGTAAAATGTGATATGTATTAAAGGTGGAATCATTGAAATGAAAAGGACAACTTCAGGGGTTAAGGCCCCGCTGGGATTCGAACCCAGGATCTCCTGTTTACAAGACAGGCACTTTGACCAACTAAGCCACAGCGCCGCTATTTCCTTGTTTTTCCACCAATATATATTGTTCATTTCTACTCAACAAAGTTGGAATAATTTAGAAAAAGCAGACAACCACAGGGGTCTAGGCACCGCTGGGATTTGAACCCAGGATCTCCTGTTTACTAGACAGGCACTTTGACCAACTAAGCCACAGCGCCTCTCTTGACTTGTTTTTCCACCGATATATATTGTTGAATTATTGTTGAGACAGTTGGAAATATTTAGAAAATGTAGACAACCACAGGGGTCAAGGCACCGCTGGGATTTGAACCCAGGATCTCCTGTTTACTAGACAGGCACTTTGACCAACTAAGCCACGGAGCCTCTATTGACTTGTTATTCCACCAATATATATTGTATATTTCTTCTCAACAAAGATAGAACTATTAAGAAAAAGTTAACAAACCAAAGTGGTCTAGGCACCGCTGGGATTTGAACCCAGGATCTCCTGTTTACGAAACAGGCGCTTTGACCAACTAAGCCACAGAGCCTTTATTGACTTGTTATTCCACCAATATATATTGTATATTTCTACTCAACAAAGATAGAACTATTAAGAAAAAGCAGACAACCACAGGGGTCTAGGCACCGCTGGGATTTGAACCCAGGATCTCCTGTTCACAAGACAGGCACTTTGACCAACTAAGCCACGGAGCCTCTATTTGCTTGTATTTCCAGCAATATATATTGTTTGATTCAATACAGCAAAGTTGGAATTATTGAGAAAATGCTTACAGCTACAAGGTACCGCTGGGATTTGAACAAGATCCCTTTGTTTCAAGACAGACCTTATGACAAGTAGTCTTTTTCCAATAACTGGCAATCTCAGTCATAGATGTGGCATTTTGGAATCCTAATGTTTGCTATAAGGAAGGGAGGCCCCGCTGGGATTTGAACCCAGGATCTCCTGTTTACGAAACAGGCGCTTTGACCAACTAAGCCACAGAGCCCTTATCAGGGATCATAATCTAAAGAAAACCTTTAGTATTGCTACATTGAAAAAATTGGAATTCACAAAAGTAAAATGTGATATGTATTAAAGGTGGAATCATTGAAATGAAAAGGACAACTTCAGGGGTTAAGGCACCGCTGGGATTCGAACCCAGGATCTCCTGTTTACAAGACAGGCACTTTGACCAACTAAGCCACAGCGCCGCTATTTCCTTGTTTTTCCACCAATATATATTGTTCATTTCTACTCAACAAAGTTGGAATAATTTAGAAAAAGCAGACAACCACAGGGGTCTAGGCACCGCTGGGATTTGAACCCAGGATCTCCTGTTTACTAGACAGGCACTTTGACCAACTAAGCCACAGCGCCTCTCTTGACTTGTTTTTCCACCGATATATATTGTTGAAGTATTGTTGAGAAAGTTGGAAATATTTAGAAAATGTAGACAACCACAGGGGTCAAGGCACCGCTGGGATTTGAACCCAGGATCTCCTGTTTACTAGACAGGCACTTTGACCAACTAAGCCACAGCGCCTCTCTTGACTTGTTTTTCCACCGATATATATTGTTGAAGTATTGTTGAGAAAGTTGGAAATATTTAGAAAATGTAGACAACCACAGGGGTCAAGGCACCGCTGGGATTTGAACCCAGGATCTCCTGTTTACTAGACAGGCACTTTGACCAACTAAGCCACAGCGGCTCTATTTCCTTGTTTTTCCACCAATATATATTGTTCATTTCTACTCAACAAAGTTGGAATAATTTAGAAAACGCAGACAACCACAGGGGTCTAGGCACCGCTGGGATTTGAACCCAGGATCTCCTGTTTACTAGACAGGCACTTTGACCAACTAAGCCACAGCGCCTCTCTTGACTTGTTTTTCCACCGATATATATTGTTGAAGTATTGTTGAGAAAGTTGGAAATATTTAGAAAATGTAGACAACCACAGGGGTCAAGGCACCGCTGGGATTTGAACCCAGGATCTCCTGTTTACTAGACAGGCACTTTGACCAACTAAGCCACAGCGCCTCTCTTGACTTGTTTTTCCACCGATATATATTGTTGAAGTATTGTTGAGAAAGTTGGAAATATTTAGAAAATGTAGACAACCACAGGGGTCAAGGCACCGCTGGGATTTGAACCCAGGATCTCCTGTTTACTAGACAGGCACTTTGACCAACTAAGCCACGGAGCCTCTATTGACTTGTTATTCCACCAATATATATTCTATATTTCTTCTCAACAAAGATAGAACTATTAAGAAAAAGTAAACAAACCAAAGTGGTCTAGGCACCGCTGGGATTTGAACCCAGGATCTCCTGTTTACTAAACAGGCACTTTGACCAACTAAGCCACAGAGCCTCTATTGACTTGTTATTTCACCAATATATATTGTATATTTCTACTCAACAAAGATAGAACTATTAAGAAAATTCAGACAACCACAGGGGTCTAGGCACCGCTGGGATTTGAACCCAGGATCTCCTGTTTACTAGACAGGCACTTTGACCAACTAAGCCACAGCGCCTCTCTTGACTTGTTTTTCCACCAATATATATTGTTGAATTATTGTTGAGAAAGTTGGAAATATTTAGAAAATGTAGACAACCACTGGGGTCAAGGCACCGCTGGGATTTGAACCCAGGATCTCCTGTTTACAAGACAGGCACTTTGACCAACTAAGCCACAGCGCCTCTATTTCCTTGTTTTTCCACCAATATATATTGTTCATTTCTACTCGACAAAGTTGGAATAATTTAGAAAAAGCAGACAACCACAGGGGTCTAGGCACCGCTGGGATTTGAACCCAGGATCTCCTGTTTACTAGACAGGCACTTTGACCAACTAAGCCACAGCGCCTCTCTTGACTTGTTTTTCCACCGATATATATTGTTGAATTATTGTTGAGAAAGTTGGAAATATTTAGAAAATGTAGACAACCACAGGGGTCAAGGCACCGCTGGGATTTGAACCCAGGATCTCCTGTTTACAAGACAGGCACTTTGACCAACTAAGCCACGGAGCCTCTATTTACTTGTATTTCCAGCAATATATATTGTTTGATTCAATACAGCAAAGTTGGAATTATTGAGAAAATGCTTACAGCTACAAGGTACCGCTGGGATTTGAACAAGATCCCTTTGTTTCAAGACAGACCTTATGACAAGTAGTCTTTTTCCAATAACTGGCAATCTCAGTCATAGATGTGGCATTTTGGAATCCTAATGTTTGCTATAAGGAAGGGAGGCCCCGCTGGGATTTGAACCCAGGATCTCCTGTTTACGAAACAGGCGCTTTGACCAACTAAGCCACAGAGCCCTTGTCAGGGATCATAATCTAAAGAAAACCTTTAGTATTGCTACATTGAAAAAATTGGAATTCACAAAAGTAAAATGTGATATGTATTAAAGGTGGAATCATTGAAATGAAAAGGACAACTTCAGGGGTTAAGGCCCCGCTGGGATTCGAACCCAGGATCTCCTGTTTACAAGACAGGCACTTTGACCAACTAAGCCACAGCGCCGCTATTTCCTTGTTTTTCCACCAATATATATTGTTCATTTCTACTCAACAAAGTTGGAATAATTTAGAAAAAGCAGACAACCACAGGGGTCTAGGCACCGCTGGGATTTGAACCCAGGATCTCCTGTTTACTAGACAGGCACTTTGACCAACTAAGCCACAGCGCCTCTCTTGACTTTTTTTTCCACCGATATATATTGTTGAAGTATTGTTGAGAAAGTTGGAAATATTTAGAAAATGTAGACAACCACAGGGGTCAAGGCACCGCTGGAATTTGAACCCAGGATCTCCTGTTTACTAGACAGGCACTTTGATCAACTAAGCCACGGAGCCTCTATTGACTTGTTATTCCACCAATATATATTCTATATTTCTTCTCAACAAAGATAGAACTATTAAGAAAAAGTTAACAAACCAAAGTGGTCTAGGCACCGCTGGGATTTGAACCCAGGATCTCCTGTTTACTAAACAGGCACTTTGACCAACTAAGCCACAGAGCCTCTATTGACTTGTTATTTCACCAATATATATTGTATATTTCTACTCAACAAAGATAGAACTATTAAGAAAATTCAGACAACCACAGGGGTCTAGGCACCGCTGGGATTTGAACCCAGGATCTCCTGTTTACAAGACAGGCACTTTGACCAACTAAGCCACGGAGCCTCTATTGACTTGTTATTCCACCAATATATATTGTATATTTCTACTCAACAAAGATAGAACTATTAAGAAAAAGCAGACAACCACAGGGGTCTAGGCACCGCTGGGATTTGAACCCAGGATCTCCTGTTTACAAGACAGGCACTTTGACCAACTAAGCCACGGAGCCTCTATTTGGTTGTATTTCCAGCAATATATATTGTTTGATTCAATACAGCAAAGTTGGAATTATTAAGAAAATGCTTACAGCTACAAGGTACCGCTGGGATTTGAACAAGATCCCTTTGTTTCAAGACAGACCTTATGACAAGTAATCTTTTTCCAATAACTGGCATTCTCAGTCATAGATGTGGCATTTTGGAATCCTAATGTTTGCTATAAGGAAGGAAGGCCCCGCTGGGATTTGAACCCAGGATCTCCTGTTTACTAAACAGGCACTTTGACCAACTAAGCCACAGAGCCTCTATTGACTTGTTATTTCACCAATATATATTGTATATTTCTACTCAACAAAGATAGAACTATTAAGAAAATTCAGATAACCACAGGGGTCTAGGCACCGCTGGGATTTGAACCCAGGATCTCCTGTTTACTAGACAGGCAGTTTGACCAACTAAGCCACGGAGCCTCTATTGACTTGTTATTCCACCAATATATATTGTATATTTCTTCTCAACAAAGATAGAACTATTAAGAAAAAGTTAACAAACCAAAGTGGTCTAGGCACCGCTGGGATTTGAACCCAGGATCTCCTGTTTACGAAACAGGCGCTTTGACCAACTAAGCCACAGAGCCTTTATTGACTTGTTATTCCACCAATATATATTGTATATTTCTACTCAACAAAGATAGAACTATTAAGAAAAAGCAGACAACCACAGGGGTCTAGGCACCGCTGGGATTTGAACCCAGGATCTCCTGTTTACTAGACAGGCACTTTGACCAACTAAGCCACGGAGCCTCTATTGACTTGTTATTCCACCAATATATATTCTATATTTCTACTCAACAAAGATAGAACTATTAAGAAAAAGCAGACAACCACAGGGGTCTAGGCACCGCTGGGATTTGAACCCAGGATCTCCTGTTTACTAGACAGGCACTTTGACCAACTAAGCCACAGCGCCTCTCTTGACTTGTTTTTCCACCGATATATATTGTTGAATTATTGTTGAGAAAGTTGGAAATATTTAGAAAATGTAGACAACAACAGGGTCTAGGCACCGCTGGGATTCGAACCCAGGATCTCCTGTTTACAAGACAGGCACTTTGACCAACTAAGCCACGGAGCCTCTATTGACTTGTTATTCCACCAATATATATTGTATATTTCTACTCAACAAAGATAGAACTATTAAGAAAAAGCAGACAACCACAGGGGTCTAGGCACCGCTGGGATTTGAACCCAGGATCTCCTGTTTACAATACAGGCACTTTGACCAACTAAGCCACGGAGCCTCTATTTGCTTGTATTTCCAGCAATATATATTGTTTGATTCAATACAGCAAAGTTGGAATTATTAAGAAAATGCTTACAGCTACAAGGTACCGCTGGGATTTGAACAAGATCCCTTTGTTTCAAGACAGACCTTATGACAAGTAGTCTTTTTCCAATAACTGGCATTCTCAGTCATAGATGTGGCATTTTGGAATCCTAATGTTTGCTATAAGGAAGGAAGGCCCCGCTGGGATTTGAACCCAGGATCTCCTGTTTACGAAACAGGCGCTTTGACCAACTAAGCCCCAGAGCCCTTGTCAGGGATCATAATCTAAAGAAAACCTTTAGTATTGCTACATTGAAAAAATTGGAATTCACAAAAGTAAAATGTGATATGTATTAAAGGTGGAATCATTGAAATGAAAAGGACAACTTCAGGGGTTAAGGCCCCGCTGGGATTCGAACCCAGGATCTCCTGTTTACAAGACAGGCACTTTGACCAACTAAGCCACAGCGCCGCTATTTCCTTGTTTTTCCACCAATATATATTGTTCATTTCTACTCAACAAAGTTGGAATAATTTAGAAAAAGCAGACAACCACAGGGGTCTAGGCACCGCTGGGATTTGAACCCAGGATCTCCTGTTTACTAGACAGGCACTTTGACCAACTAAGCCACAGCGCCTCTCTTGACTTTTTTTTCCACCGATATATATTGTTGAAGTATTGTTGAGAAAGTTGGAAATATTTAGAAAATGTAGACAACCACAGGGGTCAAGGCACCGCTGGAATTTGAACCCAGGATCTCCTGTTTACTAGACAGGCACTTTGATCAACTAAGCCACGGAGCCTCTATTGACTTGTTATTCCACCAATATATATTCTATATTTCTTCTCAACAAAGATAGAACTATTAAGAAAAAGTTAACAAACCAAAGTGGTCTAGGCACCGCTGGGATTTGAACCCAGGATCTCCTGTTTACTAAACAGGCACTTTGACCAACTAAGCCACAGAGCCTCTATTGACTTGTTATTTCACCAATATATATTGTATATTTCTACTCAACAAAGATAGAACTATTAAGAAAATTCAGACAACCACAGGGGTCTAGGCACCGCTGGGATTTGAACCCAGGATCTCCTGTTTACAAGACAGGCACTTTGACCAACTAAGCCACGGAGCCTCTATTGACTTGTTATTCCACCAATATATATTGTATATTTCTACTCAACAAAGATAGAACTATTAAGAAAAAGCAGACAACCACAGGGGTCTAGGCACCGCTGGGATTTGAACCCAGGATCTCCTGTTTACAAGACAGGCACTTTGACCAACTAAGCCACGGAGCCTCTATTTGGTTGTATTTCCAGCAATATATATTGTTTGATTCAATACAGCAAAGTTGGAATTATTAAGAAAATGCTTACAGCTACAAGGTACCGCTGGGATTTGAACAAGATCCCTTTGTTTCAAGACAGACCTTATGACAAGTAATCTTTTTCCAATAACTGGCATTCTCAGTCATAGATGTGGCATTTTGGAATCCTAATGTTTGCTATAAGGAAGGAAGGCCCCGCTGGGATTTGAACCCAGGATCTCCTGTTTACTAAACAGGCACTTTGACCAACTAAGCCACAGAGCCTCTATTGACTTGTTATTTCACCAATATATATTGTATATTTCTACTCAACAAAGATAGAACTATTAAGAAAATTCAGATAACCACAGGGGTCTAGGCACCGCTGGGATTTGAACCCAGGATCTCCTGTTTACTAGACAGGCAGTTTGACCAACTAAGCCACGGAGCCTCTATTGACTTGTTATTCCACCAATATATATTGTATATTTCTTCTCAACAAAGATAGAACTATTAAGAAAAAGTTAACAAACCAAAGTGGTCTAGGCACCGCTGGGATTTGAACCCAGGATCTCCTGTTTACGAAACAGGCGCTTTGACCAACTAAGCCACAGAGCCTTTATTGACTTGTTATTCCACCAATATATATTGTATATTTCTACTCAACAAAGATAGAACTATTAAGAAAAAGCAGACAACCACAGGGGTCTAGGCACCGCTGGGATTTGAACCCAGGATCTCCTGTTTACAATACAGGCACTTTGACCAACTAAGCCACGGAGCCTCTATTTGCTTGTATTTCCAGCAATATATATTGTTTGATTCAATACAGCAAAGTTGGAATTATTAAGAAAATGCTTACAGCTACAAGGTACCGCTGGGATTTGAACAAGATCCCTTTGTTTCAAGACAGACCTTATGACAAGTAGTCTTTTTCCAATAACTGGCATTCTCAGTCATAGATGTGGCATTTTGGAATCCTAATGTTTGCTATAAGGAAGGAAGGCCCCGCTGGGATTTGAACCCAGGATCTCCTGTTTACGAAACAGGCGCTTTGACCAACTAAGCCCCAGAGCCCTTGTCAGGGATCATAATCTAAAGAAAACCTTTAGTATTGCTACATTGAAAAAATTGGAATTCACAAAAGTAAAATGTGATATGTATTAAAGGTGGAATCATTGAAATGAAAAGGACAACTTCAGGGGTTAAGGCACCGCTGGGATTCGAACCCAGGATCTCCTGTTTACAAGACAGGCACTTTGACCAACTAAGCCACAGCGCCGCTATTTCCTTGTTTTTCCACCAATATATATTGTTCATTTCTACTCAACAAAGTTGGAATAATTTAGAAAAAGCAGACAACCACAGGGGTCTAGGCACCGCTGGGATTTGAACCCAGGATCTCCTGTTTACTAGACAGGCACTTTGACCAACTAAGCCACAGAGCCTCTCTTGACTTGTTTTTCCACCGATATATATTGTTGAAGTATTGTTGAGAAAGTTGGAAATATTTAGAAAATGTAGACAACCACAGGGGTCAAGGCACCGCTGGGATTTGAACCCAGGATCTCCTGTTTACTAGACAGGCACTTTGACCAACTAAGCCACGGAGCCTCTATTGACTTGTTATTCCACCAATATATATTGTATATTTCTACTCAACAAAGATAGAACTATTAAGAAAATGCAGACAACCACAGGGGTCTAGGCACCGCTGGGATTTGAACCCAGGATCTCCTGTTTACTAGACAGGCACTTTGACCAACTAAGCCACAGCGCCTCTCTTGACTTGTTTTTCCACCAATATATATTGTTGAATTATTGTTGAGAAAGTTGGAAATATTTAGAAAATGTAGACAACCACTGGGGTCAAGGCACCGCTGGGATTTGAACCCAGGATCTCCTGTTTACAAGACAGGCACTTTGACCAACTAAGCCACGGAGCCTCTATTGACTTGTTATTCCACCAATATATATTGTATATTTCTACTCAACAAAGATAGAACTATTAAGAAAAAGCAGACAACCACAGGGGTCTAGGCACCGCTGGGATTTGAACCCAGGATCTCCTGTTTACAAGACAGGCACTTTGACCAACTAAGCCACGGAGCCTCTATTTGGTTGTATTTCCAGCAATATATATTGTTTGATTCAATACAGCAAAGTTGGAATTATTAAGAAAATGCTTACAGCTACAAGGTACCGCTGGGATTTGAACAAGATCCCTTTGTTTCAAGACAGACCTTATGACAAGTAATCTTTTTCCAATAACTGGCATTCTCAGTCATAGATGTGGCATTTTGGAATCCTAATGTTTGCTATAAGGAAGGAAGGCCCCGCTGGGATTTGAACCCAGGATCTCCTGTTTACGAAACAGGCGCTTTGACCAACTAAGCCACAGAGCCCTTGTCAGGGATCATAATCTAAAGAAAACCTTTAGTATTGCTACATTTAAAAAATTGGAATTCACAAAAGTATAATTTGATATGTATTAAAGGTGGAATCATTGAAATGAAAAGGACAAGTTCAGAGGTTAAGGCACTGCTGGGATTCGAACCCAGGATCTCCTGTTTACAAGACAGGCACTTTGACCAACTAAGCCACAGCGCCTCTATTTCCTTGTTTTTCCACCAATATATATTGTTCATTTCTACTCAACAAAGTTGGAATAATTTAGAAAAAGCAGACAACCACAGGGGTCTAGGCACCGCTGGGATTTGAACCCAGGATCTCCTGTTTACTAGACAGGCACTTTGACCAACTAAGCCACAGCGCCTCTCTTGCCTTGTTTTTCCACCGATATATATTGTTGAATTATTGTTGAGAAAGTTGGAAATATTTAGAAAATGTAGACAACCACAGGGGTCAAGGCACCGCTGGGATTTGAACCCAGGATCTCCTGTTTACAAGACAGGCACTTTGACCAACTAAGCCACGGAGCCTCTATTTGCTTGTATTTCCAGCAATATATATTGTTTGATTCAATACAGCAAAGTTGGAATTATTGAGAAAATGCTTACAGCTACAAGGTACCGCTGGGATTTGAACAAGATCCCTTTGTTTCAAGACAGACCTTATGACAAGTAGTCTTTTTCCAATAACTGGCAATCTCAGTCATAGATGTGGCATTTTGGAATCCTAATGTTTGCTATAAGGAAGGGAGGCCCCGCTGGGATTTGAACCCAGGATCTCCTGTTTACGAAACAGGCGCTTTGACCAACTAAGCCACAGAGCCCTTGTCAGGGATCATAATCTAAAGAAAACCTTTAGTATTGCTACATTGAAAAAATTGGAATTCACAAAAGTGAAATGTGATATGTATTAAAGGTGGAATCATTGAAATGAAAAGGACAACTTCAGGGGTTAAGGCCGCGCTGGGATTCGAACCCAGGATCTCCTGTTTACAAGACAGGCACTTTGACCAACTAAGCCACAGCGCCGCTATTTCCTTGTTTTTCCACCAATATATATTGTTCATTTCTACTCAACAAAGTTGGAATAATTTAGAAAAAGCAGACAACCACAGGGGCTAGGCACCGCTGGGATTTGAACCCAGGATCTCCTGTTTACAAGACAGGCACTTCGACCAACTAAGCCACGGAGCCTCTATTGACTTGTTATTCCACCAATATATTTTGTATATTTCTACTCAACAAAGATAGAACTATTAAGAAAAAGTTTACAAACCAAAGGGGTCTAGGCACCGCTGGGATTTGAACCCAGGATCTCCTGTTTACAAGACAGGCACTTTGACCAACTAAGCCACGGAGCCTCTATTGACTTGTTATTCCACCAATATATATTGTATATTTCTACTCAACAAAGATAGAACTATTAAGAAAAAGCAGACAACCACAGGGGTCTAGGCACCGCTGGGATTCGAACCCAGGATCTCCTGTTTACTAGACAGGCACTTTGACCAACTAAGCCACGGAGCCTCTATTGACTTGTTATTCCACCAATATATATTGTATATTTCTACTCAACAAAGATAGAACTATTAAGAAAAAGTTAACAAACCAAAGGGGTCTAGGCACCGCTGGGATTTGAACCCAGGAACTCCTGTTTACGAAACAGGCACTTTGACCAACTAAGCCACAGCGCCACTATTTCCTTGTTTTTCCACCAATATATATTGTTCATTTCTACTCAACAAAGTTGGAATAATTTAGAAAAAGCAGACAACCACAGGGGTCTAGGCACCGCTGGGATTTGAACCCAGGATCTCCTGTTTACTAGACAGGCACTTTGACCAACTAAGCCACGGAGCCTCTATTGACTTTTTATTCCACCAATATATATTGTATATTTCTTCTCAACAAAGATAGAACTATTAAGAAAAAGCAGACAACCACAGGGGTCTAGGCACCGCTGGGATTTGAACCCAGGATCTCCTGTTTACTAGACAGGCACTTTGACCAACTAAGCCACGGAGCCTCTATTCACTTGTTATTCCACCAATATATATTGTATATTTCTACTCAACAAAGATAGAACTATTAAGAAAAAGCAGACAACCACAGGGGTCTAGGCACCGCTGGGATTCGAACCCAGGATCTCCTGTTTACAAGACAGGCACTTTGACCAACTAAGCCACGGAGCCTCTATTGACTTGTTATTCCACCAATATATATTGTATATTTCTACTCAACAAAGATAGAACTATTAAGAAAAAGCAGACAACCACAGGGGTCTAGGCACCGCTGGGATTTGAACCCAGGATCTCCTGTTTACTAGACAGGCACTTTGACCAACTAAGCCACAGCGCCTCTCTTGACTTGTTTTTCCACCGATATATATTGTTGAATTATTGTTGAGAAAGTTGGAAATATTTAGAAAATGTAGACAACAACAGGGTCTAGGCACCGCTGGGATTCGAACCCAGGATCTCCTGTTTACAAGACAGGCACTTTGACCAACTAAGCCACGGAGCCTCTATTGACTTGTTATTCCACCAATATATATTGTATATTTCTACTCAACAAAGATAGAACTATTAAGAAAAAGCAGACAACCACAGGGGTCTAGGCACCGCTGGGATTTGAACCCAGGATCTCCTTTTTACAAGACAGGCACTTTGACCAACTAAGCCACGGAGCCTCTATTTGGTTGTATTTCCAGCAATATATATTGTTTGATTCAATACAGCAAAGTTGGAATTATTAAGAAAATGCTTACAGCTACAAGGAACCGCTGGGATTTGAAAAAGATCCCTTTGTTTCAAGACACACCTTTTGACAACTAGTCTTTTTCCAATAACTGGCATTCTCAGTCATAGATGTGGCATTTTGGAATCCTAATGTTTGCTATAAGGAAGGAAGGCCCCGCTGGGATTTGAACCCAGGATCTCCTGTTTACGAAACAGGCGCTTTGACCAACTAAGCCACAGAGCCCTTGTCAGGGATCATAATGTAAAGAAAACCTTTAGTATTGCGACATTTAAAAAATTGGAATTCACAAAAGTAAAATGTGATATGTATTAAAGGTGGAATCATTGAAATGAAACGGAAAAGTTCAGAGGTTAAGGCACCGCTGGGATTCGAACCCAGGATCTCCTGTTTACTAGACAGGCACTTTGACCAACTAAGCCACGGAGCCTCTATTGACTTGTTATTCCACCAATATATATTGTATATTTCTACTCAACAAAGATAGAACTATTAAGAAAAAGCAGACAACCACAGGGGTCTAGGCACCGCTGGGATTCGAACCCAGGATCTCCTGTTTACAAGACAGGCACTTTGACCAACTAAGCCACGGAGCCTCTATTGACTTGTTATTCCACCAATATATATTGTATATTTCTACTCAACAAAGATAGAACTATTAAGAAAAAGCAGACAACCACAGGGGTCTAGGCACCGCTGGGATTTGAACCCAGGATCTCCTGTTTACTAGACAGGCACTTTGACCAACTAAGCCACAGCGCCTCTCTTGACTTGTTTTTCCACTGATATATATTGTTGAATTATTGTTGAGAAAGTTAGAAATATTTAGAAAATGTAGACAACCACAGGGTCTAGGCACCGCTGGGATTCGAACCCAGGATCTCCTGTTTACAAGACAGGCACTTTGACCAACTAAGCCACGGAGCCTCTATTGACTTGTTATTCCACCAATATATATTGTATATTTCTACTCAACAAAGATAGAACTATTAAGAAAAAGCAGACAACCACAGGGGTCCAGGCACCGCTGGGATTTGAACCCAGGATCTCCTTTTTACAAGACAGGCACTTTGACCAACTAAGCCACGGAGCCTCTATTTGGTTGTATTTCCAGCAATATATATTGTTTGATTCAATACAGCAAAGTTGGAATTATTAAGAAAATGCTTACAGCTACAAGGAACCGCTGGGATTTGAAAAAGATCCCTTTGTTTCAAGACACACCTTTTGACAACTAGTCTTTTTCCAATAACTGGCATTCTCAGTCATAGATGTGGCATTTTGGAATCCTAATGTTTGCTATAAGGAAGGAAGGCCCCGCTGAGATTTGAACCCAGGATCTCCTGTTTACGAAACAGGCGCTTTGAACAACTAAGCCACAGAGCCCTTGTCAGGGATCATAATGTAAAGAAAACCTTTAGTATTGCGACATTTAAAAAATTGGAATTCACAAAAGTAAAATGTGATATGTATTAAAGGTGGAATCATTGAAATGAAACGGAAAAGTTCAGAGGTTAAGGCACCGCTGGGATTCGAACCCAGGATCTCCTGTTTACTAGACAGGCACTTTGACCAACTAAGCCACGGAGCCTCTATTGACTTGTTATTCCACCAATATATATTGTATATTTCTACTCAACAAAGATAGAACTATTAAGAAAAAGCAGACAACCACAGGGGTCTTGGCACCGCTGGGATTTGAACCCAGGATCTCCTGGTTACAAGACAGGCACTTTGACCAACTAAGCCACGGAGCCTCTATTTGGTTGTATTTCCAGCAATATATATTGTTTGATTCAATACAGCAAAGTTGGAATTATTAAGAAAATGCTTACAGCTACAAGGTACCGCTGGGATTTGAACAAGATCCCTTTGTTTCAAGACAGACCTTATGACAAGTAGTCTTTTTCCAAAAACTGGCATTCTCAGTCATAGATGTGGCATTTTGGAATCCTAATGTTTGCTATAAGGAAGGAAGGCCCCGCTGGGATTTGAACCCAGGATCTCCTGTTTACGAAACAGGCGCTTTGACCAACTAAGCCACAGAGCCCTTGTCAGGGATCATAATCTAAAGAAAACCTTTAGTATTGCTACATTTAAAAAATTGGAATTCACAAAAGTATAATTTGATATGTATTAAAGGTGGAATCATTGAAATGAAAAGGACAAGTTCAGAGGTTAAGGCACCGCTGGGATTCGAACCCAGGATCTCCTGTTTACAAGAAAGGCACTTTGACCAACTAAGCCACAGCGCCTCTATTTCCTTGTTTTTCCACCAATATATATTGTTCATTTCTACTCAACAATGTTGGAATAATTTAGAAAAAGCAGACAACCACAGGGGTCTAGGCACCGCTGGGATTTGAACCCAGGATCTCCTGTTTACGAAACAGGCGCTTTGACCAACTAAGCCACAGAGCCCTTGTCAGGGATCATAATCTAAAGAAAACCTTTAGTATTGCTACATTTAAAAAATTGGAATTCACAAAAGTATAATTTGATATGTATTAAAGGTGGAATCATTGAAATGAAAAGGACAAGTTCAGAGGTTAAGGCACCGCTGGGATTCGAACCCAGGATCTCCTGTTTACAAGACAGGCACTTTGACCAACTAAGCCACAGCGCCTCTATTTCCTTGTTTTTCCACCAATATATATTGTTCATTTCTACTCAACAAAGTTGGAATAATTTAGAAAAAGCAGACAACCACAGGGGTCTAGGCACCGCTGGGATTTGAACCCAGGATCTCCTGTTTACAAGACAGGCACTTCGACCAACTAAGCCACGGAGCCTCTATTGACTTGTTATTCCACCAATATATATTGTATATTTCTACTCAACAAAGATAGAACTATTAAGAAAAAGTTAACAAACCAAAGGGGTCTAGGCACCGCTGGGATTTGAACCCAGGATCTCCTGTTTACAAGACAGGCACTTTGACCAACTAAGCCACGGAGCCTCTATTGACTTGTTATTCCACCAATATATATTGTATATTTCTACTCAACAAAGATAGAACTATTAAGAAAAAGCAGACAACCACAGGGGTCTAGGCACCGCTGGGATTCGAACCCAGGATCTCCTGTTTACAAGACAGGCACTTTGACCAACTAAGCCACGGAGCCTCTATTGACTTGTTATTCCACCAATATATATTGTATATTTCTACTCAACAAAGATAGAACTATTAAGAAAAAGCAGACAACCACAGGGGTCTAGGCACCGCTGGGATTCGAACCCAGGATCTCCTGTTTACTAGACAGGCACTTTGACCAACTAAGCCACGGAGCCTCTATTGACTTGTTATTCCACCAATATATATTGTATATTTCTACTCAACAAA
Source organism: Pungitius pungitius (assembly GCF_949316345.1). NCBI lineage: Eukaryota > Metazoa > Chordata > Actinopteri > Perciformes > Gasterosteidae > Pungitius > Pungitius pungitius. The sequence continues at coordinate 2,926,482 of NC_084912.1, read as the reverse complement.
GATAGAACTATTAAGAAAAAGTTAACAAACCAAAGGGGTCTAGGCACCGCTGGGATTTGAACCCAGGAACTCCTGTTTACGAAACAGGCACTTTGACCAACTAAGCCACAGCGCCACTATTTCCTTGTTTTTCCACCAATATATATTGTTCATTTCTACTCAACAAAGTTGGAATAATTTAGAAAAAGCAGACAACCACAGGGGTCTAGGCACCGCTGGGATTTGAACCCAGGATCTCCTGTTTACTAGACAGGCACTTTGACCAACTAAGCCACGGAGCCTCTATTGACTTTTTATTCCACCAATATATATTGTATATTTCTTCTCAACAAAGATAGAACTATTAAGAAAAAGCAGACAACCACAGGGGTCTAGGCACCGCTGGGATTTGAACCCAGGATCTCCTGTTTACTAGACAGGCACTTTGACCAACTAAGCCACGGAGCCTCTATTCACTTGTTATTCCACCAATATATATTGTATATTTCTACTCAACAAAGATAGAACTATTAAGAAAAAGCAGACAACCACAGGGGTCTAGGCACCGCTGGGATTCGAACCCAGGATCTCCTGTTTACAAGACAGGCACTTTGACCAACTAAGCCACGGAGCCTCTATTGACTTGTTATTCCACCAATATATATTGTATATTTCTACTCCACAAAGATAGAACTATTAAGAAAAAGCAGACAACCACAGGGGTCTAGGCACCGCTGGGATTTGAACCCAGGATCTCCTGTTTACTAGACAGGCACTTTGACCAACTAAGCCACAGCGCCTCTCTTGACTTGTTTTTCCACCGATATATATTGTTGAATTATTGTTGAGAAAGTTGGAAATATTTAGAAAATGTAGACAACAACAGGGTCTAGGCACCGCTGGGATTCGAACCCAGGATCTCCTGTTTACAAGACAGGCACTTTGACCAACTAAGCCACGGAGCCTCTATTGACTTGTTATTCCACCAATATATATTGTATATTTCTACTCAACAAAGATAGAACTATTAAGAAAAAGCAGACAAGCACAGGGGTCTAGGCACCGCTGGGATTTGAACCCAGGATCTCCTTTTTACAAGACAGGCACTTTGACCAACTAAGCCACGGAGCCTCTATTTGGTTGTATTTCCAGCAATATATATTGTTTGATTCAATACAGCAAAGTTGGAATTATTAAGAAAATGCTTACAGCTACAAGGAACCGCTGGGATTTGAAAAAGATCCCTTTGTTTCAAGACACACCTTTTGACAACTAGTCTTTTTCCAATAACTGGCATTCTCAGTCATAGATGTGGCATTTTGGAATCCTAATGTTTGCTATAAGGAAGGAAGGCCCCGCTGGGATTTGAACCCAGGATCTCCTGTTTACGAAACAGGCGCTTTGACCAACTAAGCCACAGAGCCCTTGTCAGGGATCATAATGTAAAGAAAACCTTTAGTATTGCGACATTTAAAAAATTGGAATTCACAAAAGTAAAATGTGATATGTATTAAAGGTGGAATCATTGAAATGAAACGGAAAAGTTCAGAGGTTAAGGCACCGCTGGGATTCGAACCCAGGATCTCCTGTTTACTAGACAGGCACTTTGACCAACTAAGCCACGGAGCCTCTATTGACTTGTTATTCCACCAATATATATTGTATATTTCTACTCAACAAAGATAGAACTATTAAGAAAAAGCAGACAACCACAGGGGTCTAGGCACCGCTGGGATTCGAACCCAGGATCTCCTGTTTACAAGACAGGCACTTTGACCAACTAAGCCACGGAGCCTCTATTGACTTGTTATTCCACCAATATATATTGTATATTTCTACTCAACAAAGATAGAACTATTAAGAAAAAGCAGACAACCACAGGGGTCTAGGCACCGCTGGGATTTGAACCCAGGATCTCCTGTTTACTAGACAGGCACTTTGACCAACTAAGCCACAGCGCCTCTCTTGACTTGTTTTTCCACTGATATATATTGTTGAATTATTGTTGAGAAAGTTAGAAATATTTAGAAAATGTAGACAACCACAGGGTCTAGGCACCGCTGGGATTCGAACCCAGGATCTCCTGTTTACAAGACAGGCACTTTGACCAACTAAGCCACGGAGCCTCTATTGACTTGTTATTCCACCAATATATATTGTATATTTCTACTCAACAAAGATAGAACTATTAAGAAAAAGCAGACAACCACAGGGGTCCAGGCACCGCTGGGATTTGAACCCAGGATCTCCTTTTTACAAGACAGGCACTTTGACCAACTAAGCCACGGAGCCTCTATTTGGTTGTATTTCCAGCAATATATATTGTTTGATTCAATACAGCAAAGTTGGAATTATTAAGAAAATGCTTACAGCTACAAGGAACCGCTGGGATTTGAAAAAGATCCCTTTGTTTCAAGACACACCTTTTGACAACTAGTCTTTTTCCAATAACTGGCATTCTCAGTCATAGATGTGGCATTTTGGAATCCTAATGTTTGCTATAAGGAAGGAAGGCCCCGCTGAGATTTGAACCCAGGATCTCCTGTTTACGAAACAGGCGCTTTGAACAACTAAGCCACAGAGCCCTTGTCAGGGATCATAATGTAAAGAAAACCTTTAGTATTGCGACATTTAAAAAATTGGAATTCACAAAAGTAAAATGTGATATGTATTAAAGGTGGAATCATTGAAATGAAACGGAAAAGTTCAGAGGTTAAGGCACCGCTGGGATTCGAACCCAGGATCTCCTGTTTACTAGACAGGCACTTTGACCAACTAAGCCACGGAGCCTCTATTGACTTGTTATTCCACCAATATATATTGTATATTTCTACTCAACAAAGATAGAACTATTAAGAAAAAGCAGACAACCACAGGGGTCTTGGCACCGCTGGGATTTGAACCCAGGATCTCCTGGTTACAAGACAGGCACTTTGACCAACTAAGCCACGGAGCCTCTATTTGGTTGTATTTCCAGCAATATATATTGTTTGATTCAATACAGCAAAGTTGGAATTATTAAGAAAATGCTTACAGCTACAAGGTACCGCTGGGATTTGAACAAGATCCCTTTGTTTCAAGACAGACCTTATGACAAGTAGTCTTTTTCCAAAAACTGGCATTCTCAGTCATAGATGTGGCATTTTGGAATCCTAATGTTTGCTATAAGGAAGGAAGGCCCCGCTGGGATTTGAACCCAGGATCTCCTGTTTACGAAACAGGCGCTTTGACCAACTAAGCCACAGAGCCCTTGTCAGGGATCATAATCTAAAGAAAACCTTTAGTATTGCTACATTTAAAAAATTGGAATTCACAAAAGTATAATTTGATATGTATTAAAGGTGGAATCATTGAAATGAAAAGGACAAGTTCAGAGGTTAAGGCACCGCTGGGATTCGAACCCAGGATCTCCTGTTTACAAGAAAGGCACTTTGACCAACTAAGCCACAGCGCCTCTATTTCCTTGTTTTTCCACCAATATATATTGTTCATTTCTACTCAACAATGTTGGAATAATTTAGAAAAAGCAGACAACCACAGGGGTCTAGGCACCGCTGGGATTTGAACCCAGGATCTCCTGTTTACGAAACAGGCGCTTTGACCAACTAAGCCACAGAGCCCTTGTCAGGGATCATAATCTAAAGAAAACCTTTAGTATTGCTACATTTAAAAAATTGGAATTCACAAAAGTATAATTTGATATGTATTAAAGGTGGAATCATTGAAATGAAAAGGACAAGTTCAGAGGTTAAGGCACCGCTGGGATTCGAACCCAGGATCTCCTGTTTACAAGACAGGCACTTTGACCAACTAAGCCACAGCGCCTCTATTTCCTTGTTTTTCCACCAATATATATTGTTCATTTCTACTCAACAAAGTTGGAATAATTTAGAAAAAGCAGACAACCACAGGGGTCTAGGCACCGCTGGGATTTGAACCCAGGATCTCCTGTTTACAAGACAGGCACTTCGACCAACTAAGCCACGGAGCCTCTATTGACTTGTTATTCCACCAATATATATTGTATATTTCTACTCAACAAAGATAGAACTATTAAGAAAAAGTTAACAAACCAAAGGGGTCTAGGCACCGCTGGGATTTGAACCCAGGATCTCCTGTTTACAAGACAGGCACTTTGACCAACTAAGCCACGGAGCCTCTATTGACTTGTTATTCCACCAATATATATTGTATATTTCTACTCAACAAAGATAGAACTATTAAGAAAAAGCAGACAACCACAGGGGTCTAGGCACCGCTGGGATTCGAACCCAGGATCTCCTGTTTACAAGACAGGCACTTTGACCAACTAAGCCACGGAGCCTCTATTGACTTGTTATTCCACCAATATATATTGTATATTTCTACTCAACAAAGATAGAACTATTAAGAAAAAGCAGACAACCACAGGGGTCTAGGCACCGCTGGGATTTGAACCCAGGATCTCCTGTTTACTAGACAGGCACTTTGACCAACTAAGCCACAGCGCCTCTCTTGACTTGTTTTTCCACCGATATATATTGTTGAATTATTGTTGAGAAAGTTGGAAATATTTAGAAAATGTAGACAACCACAGGGTCTAGGCACCGCTGGGATTCGAACCCAGGATCTCCTGTTTACAAGACAGGCACTTTGACCAACTAAGCCACGGAGCCTCTATTGACTTGTTATTCCACCAATATATATTGTATATTTCTACTCAACAAAGATAGAACTATTAAGAAAAAGCAGACAACCACAGGGGTCTAGGCACCGCTGGGATTTGAACCCAGGATCTCCTTTTTACAAGACAGGCACTTTGACCAACTAAGCCACGGAGCCTCTATTTGGTTGTATTTCCAGCAATATATATTGTTTGATTCAATACAGCAAAGTTGGAATTATTAAGAAAATGCTTACAGCTACAAGGAACCGCTGGGATTTGAAAAAGATCCCTTTGTTTCAAGACACACCTTTTGACAACTAGTCTTTTTCCAATAACTGGCATTCTCAGTCATAGATGTGGCATTTTGGAATCCTAATGTTTGCTATAAGGAAGGAAGGCCCCGCTGGGATTTGAACCCAGGATCTCCTGTTTACGAAACAGGCGCTTTGACCAACTAAGCCACAGAGCCCTTGTCAGGGATCATAATGTAAAGAAAACCTTTAGTATTGCGACATTTAAAAAATTGGAATTCACAAAAGTAAAATGTGATATGTATTAAAGGTGGAATCATTGAAATGAAACGGAAAAGTTCAGAGGTTAAGGCACCGCTGGGATTCGAACCCAGGATCTCCTGTTTACTAGACAGGCACTTTGACCAACTAAGCCACGGAGCCTCTATTGACTTGTTATTCCACCAATATATATTGTATATTTCTACTCAACAAAGATAGAACTATTAAGAAAAAGCAGACAACCACAGGGGTCTAGGCACCGCTGGGATTCGAACCCAGGATCTCCTGTTTACAAGACAGGCACTTTGACCAACTAAGCCACGGAGCCTCTATTGACTTGTTATTCCACCAATATATATTGTATATTTCTACTCAACAAAGATAGAACTATTAAGAAAAAGCAGACAACCACAGGGGTCTAGGCACCGCTGGGATTCGAACCCAGGATCTCCTGTTTACAAGACAGGCACTTTGACCAACTAAGCCACGGAGCCTCTATTGACTTGTTATTCCACCAATATATATTGTATATTTCTACTCAACAAAGATAGAACTATTAAGAAAAAGCAGACAACCACAGGGGTCTAGGCACCGCTGGGATTTGAACCCAGGATCTCCTGTTTACTAGACAGGCACTTTGACCAACTAAGCCACAGCGCCTCTCTTGACTTGTTTTTCCACTGATATATATTGTTGAATTATTGTTGAGAAAGTTGGAAATATTTAGAAAATGTAGACAACCACAGGGGTCTTGGCACCGCTGGGATTCGAACCCAGGATCTCCTGGTTACAAGACAGGCACTTTGACCAACTAAGCCACGGAGCCTCTATTTGGTTGTATTTCCAGCAATATATATTGTTTGATTCAATACAGCAAAGTTGGAATTATTAAGAAAATGCTTACAGCTACAAGGTACCGCTGGGATTTGAACAAGATCCCTTTGTTTCAAGACAGACCTTATGACAAGTAGTCTTTTTCCAAAAACTGGCATTCTCAGTCATAGATGTGGCATTTTGGAATCCTAATGTTTGCTATAAGGAAGGAAGGCCCCGCTGGGATTTGAACCCAGGATCTCCTGTTTACGAAACAGGCGCTTTGACCAACTAAGCCACAGAGCCCTTGTCAGGGATCATAATCTAAAGAAAACCTTTAGTATTGCTACATTGAAAAAATTGGAATTCACAAAAGTAAAATGTGATATGTATTAAAGGTGGAATCATTGAAATGAAAAGGACAACTTCAGGGGTTAAGGCACCGCTGGGATTCGAACCCAGGATCTCCTGTTTACAAGACAGGCACTTTGACCAACTAAGCCACAGCGCCGCTATTTCCTTGTTTTTCCACCAATATATATTGTTCATTTCTACTCAACAAAGTTGGAATAATTTAGAAAAAGCAGACAACCACAGGGGTCTAGGCACCGCTGGGATTTGAACCCAGGATCTCCTGTTTACTAGACAGGCACTTTGACTAACTAAGCCACAGCGCCTCTCTTGACTTGTTTTTCCACCGATATATATTGTTGAATTATTGTTGAGAAAGTTGGAAATATTTAGAAAATGTAGACAACCACAGGGGTCAAGGCACCGCTGGGATTTGAACCCAGGATCTCCTGTTTACTAGACAGGCACTTTGACCAACTAAGCCACGGAGCCTCTATTGACTTGTTATTCCACCAATATATATTGTATATTTCTTCTCAACAAAGATAGAACTATTAAGAAAAAGTTAACAAACCAAAGTGGTCTAGGCACCGCTGGGATTTGAACCCAGGATCTCCTGTTTACAAGACAGGCACTTTGACCAACTAAGCCACGGAGCCTCTATTTGGTTGTATTTCCAGCAATATATATTGTTTGATTCAATACAGCAAAGTTGGAATTATTAAGAAAATGCTTACAGCTACAAGGTACCGCTGGGATTTGAACAAGATCCCTTTGTTTCAAGACAGACCTTATGACAAGTAATCTTTTTCCAATAACTGGCATTCTCAGTCATAGATGTGGCATTTTGGAATCCTAATGTTTGCTATAAGGAAGGAAGGCCCCGCTGGGATTTGAACCCAGGATCTCCTGTTTACGAAACAGGCGCTTTGACCAACTAAGCCACAGAGCCCTTGTCAGGGATCATAATCTAAAGAAAACCTTTAGTATTGCTACATTTAAAAAATTGGAATTCACAAAAGTATAATTTGATATGTATTAAAGGTGGAATCATTGAAATGAAAAGGACAAGTTCAGAGGTTAAGGCACCGCTGGGATTTGAACCCAGGATCTCCTGTTTACTAGACAGGCACTTTGACCAACTAAGCCACAGCGCCTCTCTTGACTTGTTTTTCCACCGATATATATTGTTGAATTATTGTTGAGAAAGTTGGAAATATTTAGAAAAAGCAGACAACCACAGGGGTCTAGGCACCGCTGGGATTTGAACGCAGGATCTCCTGTTTACAAGACAGGCACTTTGACCAACTAAGCCACGGAGCCTCTATTTGGTTGTATTTCCAGCAATATATATTGTTTGATTCAATACAGCAAAGTTGGAATTATTAAGAAAATGCTTACAGCTACAAGGTACCGCTGGGATTTGAACAAGATCCCTTTGTTTCAAGACAGACCTTATGACAAGTAGTCTTTTTCCAATAACTGGCATTCTCAGTCATAGATGTGGCATTTTGGAATCCTAATGTTTGCTATAAGGAAGGAAGGCCCCGCTGGGATTTGAACCCAGGATCTCCTGTTTACGAAACAGGCGCTTTGACCAACTAAGCCACAGAGCCCTTGTCAGGGATCATAATCTAAAGAAAACCTTTAGTATTGCTACATGTTAAAAATTGGAATTCACAAAAGTATAATTTGATATGTATTAAAGGTGGAATCATTGAAATGAAAAGGACAAGTTCAGAGGTTAAGGCACCGCTGGGATTCGAACCCAGGATCTCCTGTTTACAAGACAGGCACTTTGACCAACTAAGCCACAGCGCCTCTATTTCCTTGTTTTTCCACCAATATATATTGTTCATTTCAACTCAACAAAGTTGGAATAATTTAGAAAAAGCAGACAACCACAGGGGTCTAGGCCCCGCTGGGATTTGAACCCAGGATCTCCTGTTTACGAAACAGGCGCTTTGACCAACTAAGCCACAGCGCCTCTCTTGACTTGTTTTTCCACCGATATATATTGTTGAATTATTGTTGAGAAAGTTGGAAATATTTAGAAAATGTAGACAACCACAGGGGTCAAGGCACCGCTGGAATTTGAACCCAGGATCTCCTGTTTACAAGACAGGCACTTTGACCAACTAAGCCACGGAGCCTCTATTTGGTTGTATTTCCAGCAATATATATTGTTTGATTCAATACAGCAAAGTTGGAATTATTAAGGAAATGCTTACAGCTACAAGGTACCGCTGGGATTTGAACAAGATCCCTTTGTTTCAAGAGAGACCTTATGACAAGTAGTCTTTTTCCAATAACTGGCATTCTCAGTCATAGATGTGGCATTTTGGAATCCTAATGTTTGCTATAAGGAAGGAAGGCCCCACTGGGATTTGAACCCAGGATCTCCTGTTTACGAAACAGGCGCTTTGACCAACTAAGCCACAGAGCCCTTGTCAGGGATCATAATGTAAAGAAAACCTTTAGTATTGCGACATTTAAAAAATTGGAATTCACAAAAGTAAAATGTGATATGTATTAAAGGTGGAATCATTGAAATAAAAAGGAAAAGTTCAGAGGTTAAGGCACCGCTGGGATTTGAACCCAGGATCTCCTGTTTACTAGACAGGCACTTTGACCAACTAAGCCACGGAGCCTCTATGGACTTGTTTTTCCACCAATATATATTGTATATTTCTACTCAACAAAGATAGAACTATTAAGAAAAAGCAAACAACCACAGGGGTCTAGGCACCGCTGGGATTTGAACCCAGGATCTCCTGTTTACTAGACAGGCACTTTGACCAACTAAGCCACGGAGCCTCTATTGAATTGTTATTCCACCAATATATATTGTATATTTCTACTCAACAAAGATAGAACTATTAAGAAAAAGTAGACAACCACAGGGTTCTAGGCAACGCTGGGATTTGAACCCAGGATCTCCTGTTTACTAGACAGGCACTTTGACCAACTAAGCCACGGCGCCCCTATTTGCTTGTATATCCAGCAATGTATATTGTTTGATTCAATACAACAAAGTTGGAATTATTAAGAAAATGCTTACAGCTACAAGGTACCGCTGGGATTTGAAAAAGATCCCTTTGTTTCAAGACAGACCTTTTGACAAAAAGTATTTTTCCAATAACTGGCATTCTCAGTCATAGATGTGGCATTTTGGAATCCTGATGTTTGCTATAAGGAAGGAAGGCCCCGCTGGGATTTGAACCCAGGATCTCCTGTTTACTAGACAGGCACTTTGACCAACTAAGCCACGGAGCCTCTATTGACTTGTTATTCCACCAATATATATTGTATATTTCTACTCAACAAAGATAGAACTATTAAGAAAAAGTAGACAACCTCAGGGTTCTAGGCACCGCTGGGATTTGAACCCAGGATCTCCTGTTTACTAGACAGGCACTTTGACCAACTAAGCCACGGCGCCCCTATTTGCTTGTATTTCCAGCAATGTATATTGTTTGATTCAATACAACAAAGTTGGAATTATTAAGAAAATGCTTACAGCTACAAGGTACCGCTGGGATTTGAAAAAGATCCCTTTGTTTCAAGACACACCTTTTGACAACTAGTCTTTTTCCAATAACTGGCATTCTCAGTCATAGATGTGGCATTTTGGAATCCTAATGTTTGCTATAAGGAAGGAAGGCCCCGCTGGGATTTGAACCCAGGATCTCCTGTTTACGAAACAGGCGCTTTGACCAACTAAGCCACAGAGCCCTTGTCAGGGATCATAATGTAAAGAAAACCTTTAGTATTGCGACATTTAAAAAATTGGAATTCACAAAAGTAAAATGTGATATGTATTAAAGGTGGAATCATTGAAATGAAACGGAAAAGTTCAGAGGTTAAGGCACCGCTGGGATTCGAACCCAGGATCTCCTGTTTACTAGACAGGCACTTTGACCAACTAAGCCACGGAGCCTCTATTCACTTGTTATTCCACCAATATATATTGTATATTTCTACTCAACAAAGATGGAACTATTAAGAAAAAGCAAACAACCACAGGGGTCTAGGCACTGCTGGGATTTGAACCCAGGATCTCCTGTTTACTAGACAGGCACTTTGACCAACTAAGCCACGGAGCCTCTATTGAATTGTTATTCCACCAATATATATTGTATATTTCTACTCAACAAAGATAGAACTATTAAGAAAAAGTAGACAACCACAGGGTTCTAGGCAACGCTGGGATTTGAACCCAGGATCTCCTGTTTACTAGACAGGCACTTTGACCAACTAAGCCACGGCGCCCCTATTTGCTTGTATTTCCAGCAATGTATATTGTTTGATTCAATACAACAAAGTTGGAATTATTAAGAAAATGCTTACAGCTACAAGGTACCGCTGGGATTTGAAAAAGATCCCTTTGTTTCAAGACAGACCTTTTGACAAAAAGTATTTTTCCAATAACTGGCATTCTCAGTCATAGATGTGGCATTTTGGAATCCTGATGTTTGCTATAAGGAAGGAAGGCCCCGCTGGGATTTGAACCCAGGATCTCCTGTTTACTAGACAGGCACTTTGACCAACTAAGCCACGGAGCCTCTATTGACTTGTTATTCCACCAATATATATTGTATATTTCTACTCAACAAAGATAGAACTATTAAGAAAAAGTAGACAACCTCAGGGTTCTAGGCACCGCTGGGATTTGAACCCAGGATCTCCTGTTTACTAGACAGGCACTTTGACCAACTAAGCCACGGCGCCCCTATTTGCTTGTATTTCCAGCAATGTATATTGTTTGATTCAATACAACAAAGTTGGAATTATTAAGAAAATGCTTACAGCTACAAGGTACCGCTGGGATTTGAAAAAGATCCCTTTGTTTCAAGACACACCTTTTGACAACTAGTCTTTTTCCAATAACTGGCATTCTCAGTCATAGATGTGGCATTTTGGAATCCTAATGTTTGCTATAAGGAAGGAAGGCCCCGCTGGGATTTGAACCCAGGATCTCCTGTTTACGAAACAGGCGCTTTGACCAACTAAGCCACAGAGCCCTTGTCAGGGATCATAATGTAAAGAAAACCTTTAGTATTGCGACATTTAAAAAATTGGAATTCACAAAAGTAAAATGTGATATGTATTAAAGGTGGAATCATTGAAATGAAACGGAAAAGTTCAGAAGTTAAGGCACCGCTGGGATTCGAACCCAGGATCTCCTGTTTACTAGACAGGCACTTTGACCAACTAAGCCACGGAGCCTCTATTGACTTGTTATTCCACCAATATATATTGTATATTTCTACTCAACAAAGATGGAACTATTAAGAAAAAGCAAACAACCACAGGGGTCTAGGCACCGCTGGGATTTGAACCCAGGATCTCCTGTTTACTAGACAGGCACTTTGACCAACTAAGCCACGGAGCCTCTATTGACTTGTTATTCCACCAATATATATTGTATATTTCTACTCAACAAAGATAGAACTATTAAGAAAAAGCAATATATATTGTTTGATTCAATACAACAAAGTTGGAATTATTAAGGAAAGGCTTACAGCTACAAGGTAACGCTGGGATTTGAACAAGATCCCTTTGTTTCAAGACAGACCTTTTGACAAGTAGTCTTTTTCCAATAACTGGCATTCTCAGTCATAGATGTGGCATTTTGGAATCCTAATGTTTGCTATAAGGAAGGAAGGCCCCGCTGGGATTTGAACCCAGAATCTCCTGTTTACTAGACAGGCACTTTGACCAACTAAGCCACGGAGCCTCTATTGACTTGTTATTCCACCAATATATATTGTATATTTCTACTCAACAAAGATAGAACTATTAAGAAAAAGTAGACAACCACAGGGGTCTAGGCACCGCTGGGATTTGAACCCAGGATCTCCTTTTTACAAGACAGGCACTTTGATCAACTAAGCCACGGAGCCTCTATTTGGTTGTATTTCCAGCAACATATATTGTTTGATTCAATACAGCAAAGTTGGAATTATTAAGAAAATGCTTACAGCTACAAGGTACCGCTGGGATTTGAACAAGATCCCTTTGTTTCAAGACACACCTTTTGACAACTAGTCTTTTTCCAATAACTGGCATTCTCAGTCATAGATGTGGCATTTTGGAATCCTAATGTTTGCTATTAGGAAGGAAGGCCCCGCTGGGATTTGAACCCAGGATCTCCTGTTTACGAAACAGGCGCTTTGACCAACTAAGCCACAGAGCCCTTGTCAGGGATCATAATCTAAAGAAAACCTTTAGTATTGCTACATTTAAAAAATTGGAATTCACAAAAGTATAATTTGATATGTATTAAAGGTGGAATCATTGAAATGAAAAGGACAAGTTCAGAGGTTAAGGCACCGCTGGGATTCGAACCCAGGATCTCCTGTTTACAAGACAGGCACTTTGACCAACTAAGCCACAGCGCCTCTATTTCCTTGTTTTTCCACCAATATATATTGTTCATTTCTACTCAACAAAGTTGGAATAATTTAGAAAAAGCAGACAACCACAGGGGTCTAGGCCCCGCTGGGATTTGAACCCAGGATCTCCTGTTTACTAGACAGGCACTTTGACCAACTAAGCCACGGAGCCTCTATTGACTTGTTATTCCACCAATATATATTGTATATTTCTACTCAACAAAGATAGAACTATTAAGAAAAAGTAGACAACCTCAGGGTTCTAGGCACCGCTGGGATTTGAACCCAGGATCTCCTGTTTACTAGACAGGCACTTTGACCAACTAAGCCACGGCGCCCCTATTTGCTTGTATTTCCAGCAATGTATATTGTTTGATTCAATACAACAAAGTTGGAATTATTAAGAAAATGCTTACAGCTACAAGGTACCGCTGGGATTTGAAAAAGATCCCTTTGTTTCAAGACACACCTTTTGACAACTAGTCTTTTTCCAATAACTGGCATTCTCAGTCATAGATGTGGCATTTTGGAATCCTAATGTTTGCTATAAGGAAGGAAGGCCCCGCTGGGATTTGAACCCAGGATCTCCTGTTTACGAAACAGGCGCTTTGACCAACTAAGCCACAGAGCCCTTGTCAGGGATCATAATGTAAAGAAAACCTTTAGTATTGCGACATTTAAAAAATTGGAATTCACAAAAGTAAAATGTGATATGTATTAAAGGTGGAATCATTGAAATGAAACGGAAAAGTTCAGAGGTTAAGGCACCGCTGGGATTCGAACCCAGGATCTCCTGTTTACTAGACAGGCACTTTGACCAACTAAGCCACGGAGCCTCTATTCACTTGTTATTCCACCAATATATATTGTATATTTCTACTCAACAAAGATGGAACTATTAAGAAAAAGCAAACAACCACAGGGGTCTAGGCACTGCTGGGATTTGAACCCAGGATCTCCTGTTTACTAGACAGGCACTTTGACCAACTAAGCCACGGAGCCTCTATTGAATTGTTATTCCACCAATATATATTGTATATTTCTACTCAACAAAGATAGAACTATTAAGAAAAAGTAGACAACCACAGGGTTCTAGGCAACGCTGGGATTTGAACCCAGGATCTCCTGTTTACTAGACAGGCACTTTGACCAACTAAGCCACGGCGCCCCTATTTGCTTGTATTTCCAGCAATGTATATTGTTTGATTCAATACAACAAAGTTGGAATTATTAAGAAAATGCTTACAGCTACAAGGTACCGCTGGGATTTGAAAAAGATCCCTTTGTTTCAAGACAGACCTTTTGACAAAAAGTATTTTTCCAATAACTGGCATTCTCAGTCATAGATGTGGCATTTTGGAATCCTGATGTTTGCTATAAGGAAGGAAGGCCCCGCTGGGATTTGAACCCAGGATCTCCTGTTTACTAGACAGGCACTTTGACCAACTAAGCCACGGAGCCTCTATTGACTTGTTATTCCACCAATATATATTGTATATTTCTACTCAACAAAGATAGAACTATTAAGAAAAAGTAGACAACCTCAGGGTTCTAGGCACCGCTGGGATTTGAACCCAGGATCTCCTGTTTACTAGACAGGCACTTTGACCAACTAAGCCACGGCGCCCCTATTTGCTTGTATTTCCAGCAATGTATATTGTTTGATTCAATACAACAAAGTTGGAATTATTAAGAAAATGCTTACAGCTACAAGGTACCGCTGGGATTTGAAAAAGATCCCTTTGTTTCAAGACACACCTTTTGACAACTAGTCTTTTTCCAATAACTGGCATTCTCAGTCATAGATGTGGCATTTTGGAATCCTAATGTTTGCTATAAGGAAGGAAGGCCCCGCTGGGATTTGAACCCAGGATCTCCTGTTTACGAAACAGGCGCTTTGACCAACTAAGCCACAGAGCCCTTGTCAGGGATCATAATGTAAAGAAAACCTTTAGTATTGCGACATTTAAAAAATTGGAATTCACAAAAGTAAAATGTGATATGTATTAAAGGTGGAATCATTGAAATGAAACGGAAAAGTTCAGAAGTTAAGGCACCGCTGGGATTCGAACCCAGGATCTCCTGTTTACTAGACAGGCACTTTGACCAACTAAGCCACGGAGCCTCTATTGACTTGTTATTCCACCAATATATATTGTATATTTCTACTCAACAAAGATGGAACTATTAAGAAAAAGCAAACAACCACAGGGGTCTAGGCACCGCTGGGATTTGAACCCAGGATCTCCTGTTTACTAGACAGGCACTTTGACCAACTAAGCCACGGAGCCTCTATTGACTTGTTATTCCACCAATATATATTGTATATTTCTACTCAACAAAGATAGAACTATTAAGAAAAAGCAATATATATTGTTTGATTCAATACAACAAAGTTGGAATTATTAAGGAAAGGCTTACAGCTACAAGGTAACGCTGGGATTTGAACAAGATCCCTTTGTTTCAAGACAGACCTTTTGACAAGTAGTCTTTTTCCAATAACTGGCATTCTCAGTCATAGATGTGGCATTTTGGAATCCTAATGTTTGCTATAAGGAAGGAAGGCCCCGCTGGGATTTGAACCCAGAATCTCCTGTTTACTAGACAGGCACTTTGACCAACTAAGCCACGGAGCCTCTATTGACTTGTTATTCCACCAATATATATTGTATATTTCTACTCAACAAAGATAGAACTATTAAGAAAAAGTAGACAACCACAGGGGTCTAGGCACCGCTGGGATTTGAACCCAGGATCTCCTTTTTACAAGACAGGCACTTTGATCAACTAAGCCACGGAGCCTCTATTTGGTTGTATTTCCAGCAACATATATTGTTTGATTCAATACAGCAAAGTTGGAATTATTAAGAAAATGCTTACAGCTACAAGGTACCGCTGGGATTTGAACAAGATCCCTTTGTTTCAAGACACACCTTTTGACAACTAGTCTTTTTCCAATAACTGGCATTCTCAGTCATAGATGTGGCATTTTGGAATCCTAATGTTTGCTATTAGGAAGGAAGGCCCCGCTGGGATTTGAACCCAGGATCTCCTGTTTACGAAACAGGCGCTTTGACCAACTAAGCCACAGAGCCCTTGTCAGGGATCATAATCTAAAGAAAACCTTTAGTATTGCTACATTTAAAAAATTGGAATTCACAAAAGTATAATTTGATATGTATTAAAGGTGGAATCATTGAAATGAAAAGGACAAGTTCAGAGGTTAAGGCACCGCTGGGATTCGAACCCAGGATCTCCTGTTTACAAGACAGGCACTTTGACCAACTAAGCCACAGCGCCTCTATTTCCTTGTTTTTCCACCAATATATATTGTTCATTTCTACTCAACAAAGTTGGAATAATTTAGAAAAAGCAGACAACCACAGGGGTCTAGGCCCCGCTGGGATTTGAACCCAGGATCTCCTGTTTACTAGACAGGCACTTTGACCAACTAAGCCACGGAGCCTCTATTGACTTGTTATTCCACCAATATATATTGTATATTTCTACTCAACAAAGATAGAACTATTAAGAAAAAGTAGACAACCTCAGGGTTCTAGGCACCGCTGGGATTTGAACCCAGGATCTCCTGTTTACTAGACAGGCACTTTGACCAACTAAGCCACGGCGCCCCTATTTGCTTGTATTTCCAGCAATGTATATTGTTTGATTCAATACAACAAAGTTGGAATTATTAAGAAAATGCTTACAGCTACAAGGTACCGCTGGGATTTGAAAAAGATCCCTTTGTTTCAAGACACACCTTTTGACAACTAGTCTTTTTCCAATAACTGGCATTCTCAGTCATAGATGTGGCATTTTGGAATCCTAATGTTTGCTATAAGGAAGGAAGGCCCCGCTGGGATTTGAACCCAGGATCTCCTGTTTACGAAACAGGCGCTTTGACCAACAAAGCCACAGAGCCCTTGTCAGGGATCATAATGTAAAGAAAACCTTTAGTATTGCGACATTTAAAAAATTGGAATTCACAAAAGTAAAATGTGATATGTATTAAAGGTGGAATCATTGAAATAAAAAGGAAAAGTTCAGAGGTTAAGGCACCGCTGGGATTTGAACCCAGGATCTCCTGTTTACTAGACAGGCACTTTGACCAACTAAGCCACGGAGCCTCTATGGACTTGTTATTCCACCAATATATATTGTATATTTCTACTCAACAAAGATAGAACTAATAAGAAAAAGCAAACAACCACAGGGGTCTAGGCACCGCTGGGATTTGAACCCAGGATCTCCTGTTTACTAGACAGGCACTTTGACCAACTAAGCCACGGAGGCTCTATTGAATTGTTATTCCACCAATATATATTGTATATTTCTACTCAACAAAGATAGAACTATTAAGAAAAAGTAGACAACCACAGGGGTCTAGGCACCGCTGGGATTTGAACCCAGGATCTCCTGTTTACAAGACAGGCACTTTGACCAACTAAGCCACAGCGCCTCTCTTGACTTGTTTTTCCACCAATATATATTGTTGAATTATTGTTTAGAAAGTTGGAAATATTTAGAAAATGTAGACAACCACAGGGGTCTAGGCACCGCTGGGATTTGAACCCAGGATCTCCTTTTTACAAGACAGGCACTTTGATCAACTAAGCCACGGAGCCTCTATTTGGTTGTATTTCCAGCAACATATATTGTTTGATTCAATACAGCAAAGTTGGAATTATTAAGAAAATGCTTACAGCTACAAGGTACCGCTGGGATTTGAACAAGATCCCTTTGTTTCAAGACACACCTTTTGACAACTAGTCTTTTTCCAATAACTGGCATTCTCAGTCATAGATGTGGCATTTTGGAATCCTAATGTTTGCTATTAGGAAGGAAGGCCCCGCTGGGATTTGAACCCAGGATCTCCTGTTTACGAAACAGGCGCTTTGACCAACTAAGCCACAGAGCCCTTGTCAGGGATCATAATCTAAAGAAAACCTTTAGTATTGCTACATTTAAAAAATTGGAATTCACAAAAGTATAATTTGATATGTATTAAAGGTGGAATCATTGAAATGAAAAGGACAAGTTCAGAGGTTAAGGCACCGCTGGGATTCGAACCCAGGATCTCCTGTTTACAAGACAGGCACTTTGACCAACTAAGCCACAGCGCCTCTATTTCCTTGTTTTTCCACCAATATATATTGTTCATTTCTACTCAACAAAGTTGGAATAATTTAGAAAAAGCAGACAACCACAGGGGTCTAGGCCCCGCTGGGATTTGAACCCAGGATCTCCTGTTTACGAAACAGGCGCTTTGACCAACTAAGCCACAGCGCCTCTCTTGACTTGTTTTTCCACCGATATATATTGTTGAATTATTGTTGAGAAAGTTGGAAATATTTAGAAAATGTAGACAACCACAGGGGTCAAGGCACCGCTGGAATTTGAACCCAGGATCTCCTGTTTACAAGACAGGCACTTTGACCAACTAAGCCACGGAGCCTCTATTTGGTTGTATATCCAGCAATATATATTGTTTGATTCAATACAGCAAAGTTGGAATTATTAAGGAAATGCTTACAGCTACAAGGTACCGCTGGGATTTGAACAAGATCCCTTTGTTTCAAGAGAGACCTTATGACAAGTAGTCTTTTTCCAATAACTGGCATTCTCAGTCATAGATGTGGCATTTTGGAATCCTAATGTTTGCTATAAGGAAGGAAGGCCCCACTGGGATTTGAACCCAGGATCTCCTGTTTACGAAACAGGCGCTTTGACCAACTAAGCCACAGAGCCCTTGTCAGGGATCATAATGTAAAGAAAACCTTTAGTATTGCGACATTTAAAAAATTGGAATTCACAAAAGTAAAATGTGATATGTATTAAAGGTGGAATCATTGAAATAAAAAGGAAAAGTTCAGAGGTTAAGGCACCGCTGGGATTTGAACCCAGGATCTCCTGTTTACTAGACAGGCACTTTGACCAACTAAGCCACGGAGCCTCTATTGAATTGTTATTCCACCAATATATATTGTATATTTCTACTCAACAAAGATAGAACTATTAAGAAAAAGTAGACAACCACAGGGGTCTAGGCACCGCTGGGATTTGAACCCAAGATCTCCTGTTTACAAGACAGGCACTTTGACCAACTAAGCCACAGCGCCTCTCTTGACTTGTTTTTCCACCAATATATATTGTTGAATTATTGTTTAGAAAGTTGGAAATATTTAGAAAATGTAGACAACCACAGGGGTCAAGGCACCGCTGGGATTTGAACCCAGGATCTCCTGTTTACAAGACAGGCACTTTGACCAACTAAGCCACGGAGCCTCTATTTGCTTGTTTTTCCAGCAATATATATTGTTTGATTCAATACAACAAAGTTGGAATTATTAAGGAAAGGCTTACAGCTACAAGATAACGCTGGGATTTGAACAAGATCCCTTTGTTTCAAGACAGACCTTTTGACAAGTAGTCTTTTTCAAATAACTGGCATTCTCAGTCATAGATGTGGCATTTTGGAATCCTAATGTTTGCTATAAGGAAGGAAGGCCCCGCTGGGATTTGAACCCAGAATCTCCTGTTTACTAGACAGGCACTTTGACCAACTAAGCCACGGAGCCTCTATTGACTTGTTATTCCACCAATATATATTGTAAATTTCTACTCAACAAAGATAGAACTATTAAGAAAAAGTAGACAACCTCAGGGTTCTAGGCACCGCTGGGATTTGAACCCAGGATCTCCTGTTTACTAGACAGGCACTTTGACCAACTAAGCCACGGCGCCCCTATTTGCTTGTATTTCTAGCAATGTATATTGTTTGATTCAATACAACAAAGTTGGAATTATTAAGAAAATGCTTACAGCTACAAGGTACCGCTGGGATTTGAAAAAGATCCCTTTGTTTCAAGACAGACCTTTTGACAAAAAGTATTTTTCCAATAACTGGCATTCTCAGTCATAGATGTGGCATTTTGGAATCCTGATGTTTGCTATAAGGTAGGAAGGCCCCGCTGGGATTTGAACCCAGGATCTCCTGTTTACTAGACAGGCACTTTGACCAACTAAGCCACGGAGCCTCTATTGACTTGTTATTCTACCAATATATATTGTATATTTCTACTCAACAAAGATAGAACTATTAAGAAAAAGCAGACAACCACAGGGGTCTAGGCACCGCTGGGATTTGAACCCAGGATCTCCTGTTTACTAGACAGGCACTTTGACCAACTAAGCCACAGCGCCTCTCTTGACTTGTTTTTCCACCAATATATATTGTTGAATTATTGTTGAGAAAGTTGGAAATATTTAGAAAATGTAGACATCCACAGGGGTCAAGGCACCGTTGGGATTTGAACCCAGGATGTCCTGTTTACAAGACAGGCACTTTGACCAACTAAGCCACGGAGCCTCTATTTGCTTGTATTTCCAGCTATATATATTGTTTGATTCAATACAACAAAGTTGGAATTATTAAGGAAAGGCTTACAGCTACCAGGTACCGCTGGGATTTGAACAAGATCCCTTTGTTTCAAGACACACCTTTTGACAACTAGTCTTTTTCCAATAACTGGCATTCTCAGTCATAGATGTGGCATTTTGGAATCCTGATGTTTGCTATAAGGAAGGAAGGCCCCGCTGGGATTTGAACCCAGGATCTCCTGTTTACGAAACAGGCGCTTTGACCAACTAAGCCACAGAGCCCTTGTCAGGGATCATAATGTAAAGAAAACCTTTAGTATTGCGACATTTAAAAAATTGGAATTCACAAAAGTAAAATCTGATATGTATTAAAGGTGGAATCATTGAAATGAAAAGGAAAAGTTCAGAGGTTAAGGCACCGCTGGGATTTGAACCCAGGATCTCCTGTTTACTAGACAGGCACTTTGACCAACTAAGCCACGGAGCCTCTATGGACTTGTTATTCCACCAATATATATTGTATATTTCTACTCAACAAAGATAGAACTATTAAGAAAAAGCAAACAACCACAGGGGTCTAGGCACCGCTGGGATTTGAACCCAGGATCTCCTGTTTACTAGACAGGCACTTTGACCAACTAAGCCACGGAGCCTCTATTGACTTGTTATTCCACCAATATATATTGTATATTTTTACTCAACAAAGATAGAACTATTAAGAAAAAGTTAACAAACCAAAGGGGTCTAGGCACCGCTGGGATTTGAACCCAGGATCTCCTGTTTACGAAACAGGCGCTTTGACCAACTAAGCCACGGAGCCTCTATTGACTTGTTATTCCACCAATATATATTGTATATTTCTACTCAACAAAGATAGAACTATTAAGAAAAAGCAGACAACCACAGGGGTCAAGGCACCGCTGGGATTTGAACCCAGGATCTCCTGTTTACTAGACAGGCACTTTGACCAACTAAGCCACGGAGCCTTTATTGACTTGTTATTCCACCAATATATATTGTATATTTCTACTCAACAAAGATAGAACTATTAAGAAAAAGCAGACAACCACAGGGGTCTAGGCACCGCTGGGATTTGAACCCAGGATCTCCTGTTTACTAGACAGGCACTTTGACCAACTAAGCCACAGCGCCTCTCTTGACTTGTTTTTCCACCAATATATATTGTTAAATTATTGTTGAGAAAGTTGGAAATATTTAGAAAATGTAGACATCCACAGGGGTCTAGGCACCGCTGGGATTTGAACCCAGGATCTCCTGTTTACTAGACAGGCACTTTGACCAACTAAGCCACGGCGCCCCTATTTGCTTGTATTTCCAGCAATGTATATTGTTTGATTCAATACAACAAAGTTGGAATTATTAAGAAAATGCTTACAGCTACAAGGTACCGCTGGGATTTGAAAAAGATCCCTTTGTTTCAAGACACACCTTTTGACAACTAGTCTTTTTCCAATAACTGGCATTCTCAGTCATAGATGTGGCATTTTGGAATCCTAATGTTTGCTATAAGGAAGGAAGGCCCCGCTGGGATTTGAACCCAGGATCTCCTGTTTACGAAACAGGCGCTTTGACCAACTAAGCCACAGAGCCCTTGTCAGGGATCATAATGTAAAGAAAACCTTTAGTATTGCGACATTTAAAAAATTGGAATTCACAAAAGTAAAATGTGATATGTATTTAAGGTGGAATCATTTAAATAAAAAGGAAAAGTTCAGAGGTTAAGGCACCGCTGGGATTTGAACCCAGGATCTCCTGTTTACTAGACAGGCACTTTGACCAACTAAGCCACGGAGCCTCTATGGACTTGTTATTCCACCAATATATATTGTATATTTCTACTCAACAAAGATAGAACTATTAAGAAAAAGCAAACAACCACAGGGGTCTAGGCACCGCTGGGATTTGAACCCAGGATCTCCTGTTTACTAGACAGGCACTTTGACCAACTAAGCCACGGAGCCTCTATTGAATTGTTATTCCACCAATATATATTGTATATTTCTACTCAACAAAGATAGAACTATTAAGAAAAAGTAGACAACCACAGGGGTCTAGGCACCGCTGGGATTTGAACCCAGGATCTCCTGTTTACTAGACAGGCACTTTGACCAACTAAGCCACGGAGCCTCTATTTGCTTGTATTTCCAGCAATATATATTGTTTGATTCAATACAACAAAGTTGGAATTATTAAGGAAAGACTTACAGCTACAAGGTACCGCTGGGATTTGAACAAGATCCCTTTGTTTCAAGACAGACCTTTTGACAAAAAGTATTTTTCCAATAACTGGCATTCTCAGTCATAGATGTGGCATTTTGGAATCCTGATGTTTGCTATAAGGAAGGAAGGCCCCGCTGGGATTTGAACCCAGGATCTCCTGTTTACTAGACAGGCGCTTTGACCAACTAAGCCACAGAGCACTTGTCAGGGATCATAATGTAAAGAAAACCTTTAGTATTGCGACATTTAAAAAATTGGAATTCACAAAAGTAAAATGTGATATGTATTAAAGGTGGAATCATTGAAATGAAAAGGAAAAGTTCAGAGGTTAAGGCACCGCTGGGATTTGAACCCAGGATCTCCTGTTTACTAGACAGGCACTTTGACCAACTAAGCCACGGCGCCCCTATTTGCTTGTATTTCCAGCAATGTATATTGTTTGATTCAATACAACAAAGTTGGAATTATTAAGAAAATGCTTACAGCTACAAGGTACCGCTGGGATTTGAACAAGATCCCTTTGTTTCAAGACACACCTTTTGACAACTAGTCTTTTTCCAATAACTGGCATTCTCAGTCATAGATGTGGCATTTTGGAATCCTAATGTTTGCTATAAGGAAGGAAGGCCCCGCTGGGATTTGAACCCAGGATCTCCTGTTTACGAAACAGGCAATTTGACCAACTAAGCCACAGAGCCTCTATTGACTTGTTATTCCACCAATATATATTGTATATTTCTACTCAACAAAAATAGAACTATTAAGAAAAAGCAGACAACCACAGGGGTCTAGGCACCGCTGGGATTTGAACCCAGGATCTCCTGTTTACTAGACAGGCACTTTGACCAACTAAGCCACGGAGCCTCTATTGACTTGTTATTCCACCAATATATATCGTATATTTCTACTCAACAAAGATAGAACTATTAAGAAAAAGCAGACAACCACAGGGGTCTAGGCACCGCTGGGATTTGAACGCAGGATCTCCTGTTTACTAGACAGGCACTTTGACCAACTAAGCCACAGCGCCTCTCTTGACTTGTTTTTCCACCAATATATATTGTTGAATTATTGTTTAGAAAGTTGGAAATATTTAGAAAATGTAGACAACCACAGGGGTCAAGGCACCGCTGGGATTAAAACCCAGGATCTCCTGTTTACAAGACAGGCACTTTGACCAACTAAGACACGGAGCCTCTATTTGCTTGTATTTCCAGGAATTTATATTGTTTGATTCAATACAACAAAGTTGGAATTATTAAGGATAGGCTTACAGCTACAAGGTACCGCTGGGATTTGAACAAGATCCCTTTGTTTCAAGACAGACCTTTTGACAAGTAGTCTTTTTCCAATAACTGGCATTCTCAGTCATAGATGTGGCATTTTGGAATCCTAATGTTTGCTATAAGGAAGGAAGGCCCCGCTGGGATTTGAACCCAGGATCTCCTGTTTACTAGACAGGCGCTTTGACCAACTAAGCCACAGAGCACTTGTCAGGGATCATAATGTAAAGAAAACCTTTAGTATTGCGACATTTAAAAAATTGGAATTCACAAAAGTATAATTTGATATGTATTAAAGGTGGAATCATTGAAATGAAAAGGAAAAGTTCAGAGGTTAAGGCACCGCTGGGATTTGAACCCAGGATCTCCTGTTTACTAGACAGGCACTTTGACCAACTAAGCCACGGAGCCTCTATTGACTTGTTATTCCACCAATATATATTGTATATTTCTACTCAACAAAGATAGAACTATTAAGAAAAAGCAGACAACCACAGGGGTCTAGGCACCGCTGGGATTTGAACCCAGGATCTCCTGTTTACTAGACAGGCACTTTGACCAACTAAGCCACAGCGCCTCTCTTGACTTGTTTTTCCACCAATATATATTGTTGAATTATTGTTTAGAAAGTTGGAAATATTTAGAAAATGTAGACAACCACAGGGGTCAAGGCACCGCTGGGATTTGAACCCAGGATCTCCTGTTTACAAGACAGGCACTTTGACCAACTAAGCCACGGCGCCCCTATTTGCTTGTATTTCCAGCAATGTATATTGTTTGATTCAATACAACATAGTTGGAATTATTAAGAAAATGCTTACAGCTACAAGGTACCGCTGGGATTTGAAAAAGATCCCTTTGTTTCAAGACAGACCTTTTGACAAAAAGTATTTTTCCAATAACTGGCATTCTCAGTCATAGATGTGGCATTTTGGAATCCTGATGTTTGCTGTAAGGAAGGAAGGCCCCGCTTGGATTTGAACCCAGGATCTCCTGTTTACTAGACAGGCACTTTGACCAACTAAGCCACGGAGCCTCTATTGACTTGTTATGCCACCAATATATATTGTATATTTCTACTCAACAAAGATAGAACTATTAAGAAAAAGTTGACAACCACAGGGTTCTAGGCACCGCTGGGATTTGAACCCAGGATCTCCTGTTTACTAGACAGGCACTTTGACCAACTAAGCCACGGCACCCCTATTTGTTTGTATTTCCAGCAATATATATCGTATATTTCTACTCAACAACGATAGAACTATTAAGAAAAAGCAGACAACTACAGGGGTCTAGGCACCGCTGGGATTTGAACCCAGGATCTCCTGTTTACTAGACAGGCACTTTGACCAACTAAGCCACAGCGCCTCTCTTGACTTGTTTTTCCACCAATATATATTGTTGAATTATTGTTGAGAAAGTTGGAAATATTTAGAAAATGTAGACAACCACAGGGGTCAAGGCACCGCTGGGATTTGAACCCAGGATCTCCTGTTTACAAGACAGGCACTTTGACCAACTAAGCCACAGCACCTCTCTTGACTTGTTTTTCCACCAATATATATTGTTGAATTATTGTTGAGAAAGTTGGAAATATTTGGAAAATGTAGACAACCACAGGGGTCAAGGCACCGCTGGGATTTGAACCCAGGATCTCCTGTTTACAAGACAGGCACTTTGACCAACTAAGCCACGGCGCCCCTATTTGCTTGTATTTCCAGCAATGTATATTGTTTGATTCAATACAACAAAGTTGGAATTATTAAGAAAATGCTTACAGCTACAAGGTACCGCTGGGATTTGAAAAAGATCCCTTTGTTTCAAGACAGACCTTTTGACAAAAAGTATTTTTCCAATAACTGGCATTCTCAGTCATAGATGTGGCATTTTGGAATCCTGATGTTTGCTATAAGGAAGGAAGGCCCCGCTGGGATTTGAACCCAGGATCTCCTGTTTACGAAACAGGCGGCGCTTTGACCAACTAAGCCACAGAGCCCTTGTCTGGGATCATAATATAAAGAAAAAGTTTAGTATTGCTACA
The DNA here is from genome assembly GCF_949316345.1 of Pungitius pungitius. Classification (NCBI taxonomy): domain Eukaryota; kingdom Metazoa; phylum Chordata; class Actinopteri; order Perciformes; family Gasterosteidae; genus Pungitius; species Pungitius pungitius. Next base: position 2,900,836 of record NC_084912.1, on the reverse strand, counting down.
TTTAAAAAATTGGAATTCACAAAAGTATAATTTGATATGTATTAAAGGTGGAATCATTGAAATGAAAAGGAAAAGTTCAGAGGTTAAGGCACCGCTGGGATTTGAACCCAGGATCTCCTGTTTACTAGACAGGCACTTTGACCAACTAAGCCACAGCGCCTCTCTTGACTTGTTTTTCCACCAATATATATTGTTGATTTATTGTTGACAAAGTTGGAAATATTTAGAAAATGTAGACAACCACAGGGGTCAAGGCACCGCTGGGATTTGAACCCAGGATCTCCGGTTTACCAGACAGGCACTTTGCTTGTTTTAGGTTTAGTTTTTTTTCAATAATATTGTTTATTTCTTATTAACAAAGTTGAAATAAAAAGTGGAAAACTAGAGGTCTGCAGGCATTTTGAACAACTTTGTCTCCGTCATAGCAATGAGACAATATATTTAATCTTATATTATGTTATGTTCCTACAGTTTTAGTAAAAGTTCTGTTAAATTATTTAAACTTAATTGCAGAATACAATAGCATCTTAAATAGCTAAAAAATAAACTTGATAGCAAAAGTTTTCACGTGTTTTAAGTGGTCAATTTATTCAACTTGCAAGTATAGTAAAGCAGCTGAACCTTCAACTACCAGGAGTTTCTTACTTACTTACTTCAGCTCATTTCCTTTCTTCATACTGTGGCAATAATGTTGTTTCATTTTCCAGCTCATTGACACTAAAACCAGTTTAAACGCTAATCGTAGTTTTAACCACTGACGCGGTGACACCAACACTAACCAGTACTGACATTGACTCGCTCAACATGCTGCGACAAGCTGTAACGTTCTGCATGCACAAATTCACCCATTGAAAAACACACAAACTGTATAAAATACGCAAAATTAAAAACTGTACACCAGCACAAACACACATCTTAGCTGTACGAGTGAGTGTGTGCCAGTCAGACAGACAGATCAAGGAGAGGTAAAAGGCACACTGCAGAGAACAAGCGTCCCCGCTTTAACTTGTTTCAAAGTAATTTAAATTTTTCTCAATATATAACATGACATATACACTCACCTAAAGGATTATTAGGAACACCATTCTAATACTGTGTTTGACCCCGTTTCACCTTCAGAACTGCCTTAATTCTACGTGGCATTGATTCAACAAGGTGCTGAAAGCATATTTTAGAAATGTTGGCCCATTATGATAGGATAGCATCTCGCAGTTGATATTTGTGGGATGCACATCCAGGGCACCAAGTTCCCGTTCCACCACATCCCAAAGATGCTCTATTGGGTTGAGATCTGGTGACTGTGGGGGGCATTTTAGTGCAGTGAACTCATTGGCATGTTCAAGAAACCAATTTGAAAGGATTTGAGATTTGTAACATGGTGCATTATCCTGCTGGAAGTAGCCATCAGAGGATGGGTACATGGTGGCCATAAAGGGATGGACATGGTCAGAAACAATGCTCAGGTAGGCCGTGGCATTTAAAAGATGCCCAATTGGCACTAAGGGGCTGAAAGTGTGCCAAGAAAACATCCCCCACACCATTACACCACCACCAGCAGCCTGCAGAGTGGTAACAAGGCATGATGGATCCATGTTTTCATTCTGTTTACGCCAAATTCTGACTCTACCATCTGAATGTCTCAACAGAAATCGAGACTTATCAGACCAGGCAACATTTTTCCAGTCTTCAACTGTCCAATTTTGGTGAGCTCTTGCAAATTGTAGTCTATTTTTCCTATTTGTAGTGGAGATGTGTGGTACCCGGTGGGGTCTTCTGCTGTTGTAGCCCATCCGCCTCAAGGCTTTGCGTGTTGTGGCTTCACAAATGCTTTGCTGCATACCTCGGCTGTAACGAGTGGTTATTTCAGTCAAAGTTGCTCTTCTATCAGCTTGAATCAGTCAGCCCATTCTCCTCTGACCTATAGCATCAACAAGGCATTTTCGACCACAGGACTGCAGCATACTGGATGTTTTTCCCTTTTCCCACCATTCTTTGTAAACCCTAGAAATGGTTGTGCGTGAAAATCCCAGTAACTGAGCAGATTTTGAAATACTCACACCGGCCTGTCCGGCACCAACAACCATGCCACGCTCAAAATTGCTTAGATCACCTTTCTTTCCTATTCTGACATTCAGTTTGGAGTTCAGGAGATTGTCTTGACCAGGACCACACCCCTAAATGCATTGAAGCAACTGCCATGTGATTGGTTGATTAGATGTTACGCATTTTGATTAGATTAGAACAGGTGTTCCTAATATTCCTTTAGGTGAGTGTATTTCTTAATTCAAAAAACTCTTTCCCGTTTCACACCGTGTATTCAGATCTGATGCTACAAGATTACAGAATTTGGTTACACTTCATGGTGAATCTTTTTTTAACAGAGCATCATTGGTAACACACATGGTAAATGGAGCAAACAAAGAAAAAATCTGAAATAGATTATAATTTGTTTTGTGTTTTGCTCAGATGCAGTCCTTTTGACGGCCGCCAGATAACGCAAAAAACACTACGCCCATATTGAAGTGAATGGGAAACCCACACAGTAAAATGTTCAGCTCCCAGGCACTGTCACTTCTTTTAAGTTTGTCTGAAGGGAGAAGTTAAAATACCAGTCTAGGAGTTCAGTTTAAAATACCATCTACATTGATCACAGATAGATATTGGTCAAGACCAAAAACGGAGCTAAAAGAGGGTGATGATTGTACTCACAATCATCAGCTTGACAAACATATAATTTGCTCTCTAAAAAGTCACATTGTTTTAGATCTGTGCACAAGATAAAGTAAATAAAACCCCTAATCTTTTGGAACTTTTTGGGACACCTTCAAAGCATCCTGTAATATTCATTGAATAAACCCAGCCATCAAGTAGTCTTGTAGTGAAAAATGCCATTGTAATAAACATTCAAGCTCTTACAGTTCAAGAAAACAACAAACATTAGCACAATAATCAAAACAAAAAACACTCTTTCACCTTGTGATGCCAAACAACCAGAAGAAAAATGAAACAGCTAACTATTTAAAGAGCACCGAACACAGCAGTGATGCGATTTTAGCTTTTAAATAAATATCATTTCATCACATACTAACAGAGTAGTGTAGTAATATGAAATTCAAAGCTATTTGTTGCACAGTCACACCTGCTCTAAGGGAAGTCAGAGTGCAATTAGTAGCTACACTCATCAGACACCATCCACACTCTGCAGCAGCCAGGGGTCTAGCAGCTATGTGATCTTTGTGTCTCTATCTACTCGTTTGGGGTAACTATGTCTCTGGATGCTCTCACAGTATCTTTGTGGACTTAGACTTGTATTTCATATTCAACCACAAAGGTGAATGTTGGAAGAAGGAAGCACCTGGTGAAGTTACATTCACTGCCTTTCTCACCTCTACATGTCCGGTGAGGCTTCTTCATTCTTCATTCGTTTGAGGGCATTTTTCTTTTTATAGAATCTGTGATATCTATTCACAATTGTAGTCAACTGAACAAAACGTCAATAAAATCATTTTGTTACATTAGTTAGGTTGAGTGTCAAATAAGCATTAACTAAAATATATATATATATAAATCCAGGCACATTACTGAGTCCAAGATATGATGAGAGCAATATTCTGGAGACAAATATGGAGAAGCTTACAGAGTCTTGAGTCTTGCTCACTTCGGCAATCATATGATTTCCCAGAATTTATGTGTTATAATCAAACTATAAATGTTTATATACATATAAAAATAGTGTGGTTTAAAATCTAATTGTAAACATAACAAAACAATTTTGTCTGTAAAAACTGATACGGTAATTCAATTTAGAATATGATTGCAAAATTATTTTTCACAATTAATTTGAATTGAGTGTTTTAAAATAACTTTTTTTTTAAATTATTTGAAGCTAATAATTAAAGTGAAGATTTACAATAACCTTCTTGGTGCTTTTGTCCAAAATAAAAATGCAATTTGAGTTACAAATAATTAAATTATTATATTATAATATTAAATTAAACAATATCTTTATTGCTTTTATGTAGTTAGTTTATTAGATAGTAGATAGTTTACATTTCTTTTTTTAATAAAAATGTTATTAAATTTGGCACAACCAAGACTGCATATAAAACAGCCGCATTGAGCACACAGGTAGTTTTTGGTAGAAAACATGAGAAAATTAAAAGAACATAAATACTGTGGGTTGAACGGCAACATCATGACTTTTTTTACTGTTTTGAAACGGGATCAACAGGCAGCGTCGTTTTAATCATTAATATTAATGCACAAAAAGAAAAACCAAACAGTGTTTTGCATGAAGGGCATTTACACACAGACATCTTCGACTTGGGTTGGTTTTCCATGGCCAGCAGCGTTACCCCCGTTGGCGGCCAGAGCAGCGGGCCTCCGTCTTTTTGGTCTACACGTTGATGGCGTGAGCGTGCTTCTTGCACAGAGGTTTGTCTTTCTTTGAGTAGAAAGGCTGGCCCTCAAGGTTCACATTGCAAACCTGCAGGTAAAACAAATGTGTGCAAAAACATTTCACAGTGCTACTTTCTGGGCAACATCTCTTGAGGGATGGCTGTGGATTATCCAGCAGAACAAAGACAATGTTTTTGGAGAAAGATGTGGCTGTTGAAGTATGTGAATGCTTTTTTCCCTGAGTTCAACAAACTTAACCCCGGCCAAATCCAGAATTTTATTGTGGAAGCACAAAAAGATTACTCAAAACTTGGATGATTAAAATCTGCCTTCACATATACTTAGAGGGAAGAGAGATATCATGTTTCCCCTTATGTCGCAAATGAAACGGTGTTTGTTTCTATTTCTTACCGCACAGACGAAGCAAGTGTCGTGCCAAGTGTGGCCCAGAGCCTCGATGAACTTATCACCTGCCTCCACAGGGAAGTCACAGCCATGACACTTGGTGCTGAAGAGTGAGATGTAATCTGACAAGACAGACCAGACACAGCCCATTGAACATAACAATACAGCGTGAACAGTGTGTAGCCCGACCTTGCACCTCTGACATCGAGACAGCGCGAAACATCGTACCTTTCTCGCAGTACGGCTCTCCGTCCTCCATGTGGAAGAGGCTGTTTCCGAAGGCTTTGCCGCAGGCAGCGCAAACAAAGCAGGTGGTGTGCCACGTCTGCCGCAAGGCGTGCATCACTTCCTGTAACACACGTGACACGACATGTCAGACGGCATGAAGTGCGCGCACGTGGCAGTGATTCATAGTGTTTTAACCGTTTGCCACAATTTGCTGTTCACCCAAGTGCTGTACCCTGCTAGATCACGTGAGCATGCACTGCAGGTATACAGGTGGAAAGGCACGAAGGCGGAGCATCTCACCCCCATGATCTTGGTGTTGCAGCGGGCACAGGTTGGAGCGAAGAACTCCTCGTAGCAGTTCTCGCAGTAGACATTGTTCTGCTCCTCCACGAAGCTGACGTCAGCCAGAGACATGTGGCAATAGTGACAGTTAAACTCCTCGGGGTGCCAGGACCGGCCGAGGGCCACCAGGAAGGGGCCCCTGGGAAAAAAACAATAAGAGCGGCTGTCAGGTCAGTTTTTGGGGGAAATGCTTTGATGACTTTCTGACTTTAAGCTTCCTGCATTATTCTCGTTTTTCATGGCTTTTTACACTTGATATTCAATACGTAACAAAGACAATCAAATGTATCTATCATTATTAGTCATTGTTTATTCATGAGGTGTCTTTGTGATTGAGACACAATTGAATATAAACTGGTATAAATAAGTCATGAAGTCATAAAAAGTTATCAGATAGTACATCTTTAAAAATCCTAGCAGAACAAAAATATTTATCTTGAGTAACGTAATTACTAATGGAAAAGTTCATGGGAATTTAATGGAAAAAAAATAGAAATACAGATTCAGTTTTTAAGGGGAGTAGCATTCATATTACTGCAATATATGTATTCATGCATTGAAGATATACCCATTGACTAAAAAAATATATTTATTTGTATAATGAAGCAGTCCAAACCAGTCTAAAGTGCATCATAATATAATATATCTAATCAAAAATGTTGTAATTTACCGGATGACGCTGTTACAGGATCCACAGAGAGCCGTGCGGCTGCTGGCGGCAAACCTCTCCGCCCTTTGGGCCACACCCCGCGCCACGGGGGCGAACGGAGCGGGGCTCGGTGCGAAGGGGGCGGGGCTAGAAGCCGCAGGTGCGGAGGGAGATGGGTTGGGGACGTATGCTGGGGGCGGAGGAGCGGACTGGGGCAGTGCCTGGATCTTCTTGGTGGTGGTTGTCATTTTCCCGGGGTCGAACTTGTCGGCAAAGTTGGTGTCCGACACCCAGGGGGGTCGGTTAGAGGAGGCGGGGCCTGCCGGAGACGGGGAATGGGCAGCAGCTTCAGGGTGGGGCTGAAGTGGAACAGGAGGTGGACCTGCAGTGGAGAAGAAAGAGGAAAACAATTTAAAGGCTTAAAGCTTAAAAGATTAAAATAACAACAATAAGCTGTTTCAGTTGATCTCACCTGGTTGCGATGGGTAGATGCATGCGGTGCTGACCACCTTGGGAGGGGTGGAGCCAAGAGGGATCTGAATGGAGCTTTGCTGAGTGGGCGGGGCTTGTTGAGTAGGGGGCTGCTGGTACTGTGGCGGTATTGGCTGCTGATACTGCTGTTGGATCGGCTGTTGATACTGCTGTTGGATCGGCTGCTGATACTGTTGTTGGATCGGCTGCTGATACTGCTGTGGGATCGGCTGCTGAAACTGCTGTGGGATTGGCTGGTACTGCTGCTGAGGCGGGGCTTGTGGGGCCGGATGCATTGCCGCAGGCTGACCATATTGACTGGACAGGGATGAAAACATCCTGATTCATCATCATCATCACTTTGTGAAAAGGCAGTTTGGGGTCTTTTAACCTATTAAAGAAATGAAGTTGTATCTAATTGAGTAAATTTAATTATTTGACATGCAAATCACTAAATCCCAGTTTAATGGGTGGTGTAAATCTTAGCTTTGTACTTAGAAAATACCTACACAGGATACTTAGTGAAAGTTAGTGGAAGTTTTAATGAAGAAAAGTGAGAAAAAACAGAGGAAATGGGTGTCAGTATCTTCATGACTAAGACAGAGGTATAAATGTGACGGCTGGATTGTCATCGTTTGAGTCAGTTACAAGAAGTTCAGCATGTTATTCAGCTGATGAACAAAGGATGTTGTTACTCGGTGGTTACACAGTTCTGGACTGAGCGATGCAGCAACGCCTTCGGGGGTAGGCGTTTAAATCCCACCAGCGACATCTAAATAAAATGTCTAATGTCAAATAAAATGAATGGCTCATTCTGCATTAAACAAAGTGCTTGTTGGCTCTTCTGAGCCTCTGGAACTCCTTTTAAAGGCGCAAACAGATCTCAAAAAATTCAGCCATGGATGATTTAATTATGCTCAGAGTTTAGCAGTGTGGTGTATGATATCCACTGCCAACATGCTAGTTTTCAGAATTGAACAAATATTCAGCCTAAGAAAAATTTGGACAAGGTACGGAGACGTCGTCACACACTAGTTGACATGAAGCACACTGATGCCTGAAGTCCATGTGTGGTTCTGCAAAGCGTTTTTACATGAAGAAGCCTCGGTTTGCTGGCAGATGTTGTGTTACGCAGCATAGGAGCATACAGGGAGATAAACACGCTGGCAGCATTTGGACTCGACTGCTGGATCCCTGCAGGTGTCGGTACCTGGAGACCGCAGCTCTGTGCTGCAGACTGTAACCCGCGGCAGATTGTCGCTTCATGCTGCAGGTGCAGAGATAACAACAGCAGAGGTCGCCATGACGATCTGTATGCTGAAGGGTGCTGACGATGCATCAGTCGGCTGTTTTCTAACCACAGACGGCTTTTTAAAATTGTCAGGCCTTCAAAGAGCCAACAAGCACATAAAAACACCTTGATCCAATTCAGATGACATCATGTGAGTTCCAAATGGTTTACCATCACAAATCTAAGATTCAGATTAAAACTGAACGGATTAGAACACAGCAGTCAGTTAAAACTACAGAGAGCTAAGAGGGTCACTATCTGCAAAGAGACCTGTTTCTTTGAAAAACACTATCTTTACAACCCACCACACAATAAAAATCCCACAGCTGATGGGCTACCTGCGAGGGGCGTGGCCAGCTGGGTTCAGCGGCGGCTGAGCGGCGGGGGCGGAGCCGGCAGAAGCTGGAGCATGCTCAGTAGGGCTTAAGCACAGAAAGCGTTAGGAGCAGCAGTGAGAGAGAGCCATTTGGAGCTGGAATCATCATTTACACGGTACATTCGCAGTATGTATGCAGAGGCTAAAACACACAAACACACATACTGTTAAGATCACATTAGTCAAAGTCCAGATCAGATTAATGAACGCATGGAAAGAGGAAAATATAGAAGATTGTTAATGTCTCATGCAAAAAACAAAAAGCTTGACATCGCTCTGGCGGTTATATTTTTCTTCAGTATGTATCAGTCGAAAAATATCATTTTCATTTGTAAAACCGATTTCTTTGACGTGAAGGTTTTTTCTTCTTTTATTGAATCCTGATGTTATTACTTTGCTACTTTTTAATTACACTAGATTCAAGTGCAAAAATCTGCACACTTAATTAAGACACATTCTTGAAGTTACCAAGTCTGTCCTGTTCCCCCAAATAAATTGTTTTTCAAAGTCTGACATATGTTCGGAGGAAAATATGTTTATGTGCACTATTTATACGTATTGTATTAACACTGATGTCTCGTTGGACATGAATATAATTCACCATGAGAAACATATTCCTCTGTGTTTTATCCCTCTGTGCGTCACGTCTGAGCTGCTCCCCTCGGGATGACTTGGAGGCAAAAGGGAAAAACCACAGTCTCTTTATTGGCGGATAAAAGCTTGACCTCCGCTCCTATTGATTCATGTTGAGTCATTGCACGGCGGACGCAGACTGACGGGAGGACGGCGGGGGCAGCGGGGATCGATTGTGCATAATGGAGGGATGATTAAATAAGTGACCGGAGCAGAGAGAGCTCCATCCATCAGTGCTCGGGATGGAGGAGGGGTGGGGGGGGGGGGGGGGGGGTTAAAAGCTTTGTCCGTCCTCTCAGAGACTGAGCAGACCTCCGAGCTCTGATACACGGCGTCTGACTCTCCATCAGCTCGGCTCCTTTTTCACAAACACAGAGCAGCTAAAGAACGAGGCTAACTGAGATAGCATCAGGAGACATGGAATGACAACCCTTTGGACAGACACTCCAGATATTTGGTGCCAATGTGCCGACGTTATCTCTCCCGCCGCCGCTGGACATCTTCTACAACCTCTCAGTTACTTTTTGTAAAGATCTGTTAAGTTTTAACAACCTGAAATGTTTTCCTAAATCCTTAAATTCCTAATGAAGTCATCAATTTTTGTCATGGTTTTAAAGTGAAGAAGTGTCAAGTTGTCTGTTGATTAACCTGCTGCATAACAAAGCATATATTATAGTTTAATATGTAAGGGATTAGTCTGCTCTGTTACAAGTAAATGACCACAAATTTCAGTAAATAGCCATAGAATAAATAAAGGTTTGCTTGAGAAGTTACCCCCAAGGTTTGTTATCCAGGAATTGAAATCTATTATTCATGTAAATATAACTGGAATGGAGTATTGTGCTCTTCATACTGGAGACTCGTCCCCCTCGTATTGATCCCCTGGTCACAGTCACAATCAGGCCAAAATGCTCTAAGGCTCTCTTTCAATCAATCAATCAAGACCATCTTTGATCCGTATCAAAATGACTCTATTCATGTGAGCTCATGTCAGACAGCAAAACCTTTGTGTTCGTCAGTTCCACTGCTCCCTCTTCCGGAGAAACCAGATGCTTACGTCAGATTAATAACTAATCAATAGCTTTCTATGAATATGCTGGCATTACAATCTCAAGCAGAATATTTTTAAAATCAGGAAAATAAAGATATCATTCAACTGCAATTAAGACTAAAGAAACATGCAGATTATGAAAAAAAGGTAGATTAATCTCTGGTTGAGTGCCATGGCCGTGTTGTCTGTCTGGTTGTCTTTCTCTGTGTATCCATGGTTACCGTCTCCCTGCCGACCAATCTCAACAGTGTTTAGGGTTGCCTTTATTATTACCTTTGTTCACTTTGGGTTTTACATAACTAAGCTGTTGGATAAATGCAGTGTGGTATAAAATACCATTTTGTGATGAAGTCTAAAGAAAATGTAACGTAAATGAAGCCAAGTTTTTGAGTAAATGTACTTTTCACTGCTGCGGAATTCAAAATCAGGAGTCTAGAAGCAGGCAAAGATGAGTTTACCTCACAATCAGGATCATTTTAAGACAGGGGAACTAAAGGGCAGGTAGAAGAGATGAGGGGCGAGGTGTTCAAGGGAGGGGCAGAGTGAGCAGCCGTGGGGTGGGGGGAGGGGTCAGCAGCTGTCTTATGGAGCTCTGCTGCCTACCTGCTCCTCCTCAGAGCCTCCTCCTCCTGCTCCTCCTCCTCCTCCTCCCCTGGTACTACAACAGACAGAAAACAAAGCGGAGAGCAAAGGTTAGTGATCGCTCTCATTTTAAAGTCAACAATTTTATTGTGAAATAAAATGAAACAGGAAACTCACAGGACTCAGTGCCGGTCATGTGGGCCAGGACCCGGAAGGACCTGGACTGCATGTTGACTGCACAGCTGCGGCGGCCCCATTCACCCAGGTCCTGGTCTTTCTCTGCACTCTGGACGGCCTGATAGACCGGGGAGTCGCTGTCTACGAGACCCTCTTTAACTGGGAGAGGACTGCAACCCCCCCTACCCCCATGACACCCCCCGAGTCAATGCAGAGACACTAAAGCTTGAGAGGACTTAAATGAAAGTGCTTTTGTTTTGGCGGAAGAGAAAAAAAGTTTTTTGATGCCCTGCTGCCTTTTCACTAAAACCTGCAGCACTAAAGGGTTGTTTATATTTTACACAGAGGATGCAAATTGGATGAAAACAGAAAAAGGAAAAGAAAATACAGCTGGTATCGATTTGATTGACAACGGAGACAGCGGATGCATAGGAGAGAAAAAGCAGAATATGAGACATGAAACCTTTTGGTATGTGTATTAAGACGAGATGTTTGTTTGTTAGACGCAGCGTGAAACTAGGAAACCCACTAACAGAAGGAGAAAAGGGAGTTCAGAACATTCAGTTTGTCACTAGTTCAACTTCTTTCCTTCGGTCCGTTTCATATTTTATGTTTTATTTCTTCGAGCCAGGGGGGAGAAGGAGCCCAACACGCCTTTTGTAAAAGCAGAGCATGAAGAATTGGTTCAGATGTCCAGAGCAATTTCATGTTTTTGTTCTCTCAGGGGAGAGAGAAAGAGAGAGAGAGCAGTTTTCATGCAAACACAGCAGCACATCTCCCGACGCCATTTTCCAGCAGGATGGAAAATCGATTGGTTGTGTGAGAACACACGTCAATATTTTTCACCAGGATCCACAGAACACACCACGACAACAGCTGGATCTCGGTAATGCTTCAGAGAGTAAAACTAATTTAAAAAATGAGAGAAAATATGAACCCTACTTAAAACAAATAGATTTATTTTAAAAGATACCGGGCTGCAACTTATAAGTAACATTCGATATTGTAATACTGTATCTGAATGAGATGTGAATGCGTGAAGCAAGTGACTCCATGCTTCAAATCACATATTCACCACACACACACACAAATTCTTCAGTGCACCCGGAACTCCGAACGGACCACAAACAAACCGCTTTCAAACCCACAACAATCATAGAAACCAGAGGGCCGCACCAACATCTGTGCAATAACTGATCCCTTCTTTATGACCACGAGAAAACATCAGGGCAAAAGGGTCAGAACTAAAGCCGGCTACTGAGACGGAGGAAGAGGAGGAGGAACAGGAAGGAGGAGGATTTAATATCCACCATCCCAAAAGAAAGAAAGGGAAGCAAACGCTATGAGACAGAACATAAAGGACGACAGTAGTGATGGAGCAGGAGGAGGAGGAGGAGGAGAGGAGGAGGAGGGGGGGGGAGGTGTTCTTACCCTCCGTCGGGCCCCTTCCCCTGCGTCTGTCCTGCGATGGCGTCCATGATGGCGTCCTGCGAGTACAGGCTGATGGGCGTGTTGTACTGCGCGTGGATGATGGTGGCGTTGCCGCCGGGGCCTTTCACCTCGATCGGCTTATGGGTCGGCAGGGCGGCGGCGTTGAAGCCGGCGCTGTTGTTGGCAGGAGGGGGGGGGGGCGACCGGGGGGGAGGGGAGGTGGGAGAGGGTCGATGGTTCGTAAGGGCCGGTTAGCGGGGAGTTTGTGTCGAGGAGAAGGAACAAGCCGCCATGCTCACAGCAAACAGTCAAACATCCTCTGATGTAACGCTCCGACGGGAAGGCTGTGAAAACAGCTGACGGTGCGCGTCGAGCCGTGACCTTTATTCAAATGTCAAAAAGCAATGAAAATAAAAGATGGTATCAGTGCAGAATCGCTCCCACGTTGCCCCCCATTTTTTAAACATACAACTTTGTCCGTGTACGCATGCAGAGTAAAGCAGCAGAGAGCAGAGGGACGTTGAAACATCCACAAAAACCCAGAGCGAATGAACTCACTTCAACTTAATGAGCCAGAGACTGATTTGTCTTTTTTTAATCTTAAATAAGCAATCACCCCCTTGTTAATCAACAGAAACCACAAGAGTCCAGTCTGAAGCACACAGCAAACCATGACGATGCACATTCACTCTGCTCTGACAGCAGAAGATTCTGCAAAAAATAGAACTCATTTTGGTAATAATAAAAAAAAAACGCCAATGGTGCACCTTTTGGCTTCTGTACCAGATGAGTTTAAAGTCCAAATGGCCCATAAACTCAACTCACCTCCCTGCAGGCTAAACCAAATCCCAAAAAGCATTAGGTGGCGTAACTTAAAGGAACTTGGATTTTAAGAGACAAAATGAAGGACTACTCGAAGGACAATAATGACTCTCATTTTTCATACTTTCATTCTGAAATCTCCTCTGTTCCTCTGGAGCACAAAGACAACCACAGAGACAAACCATGCCCTAAAAAGACACAAGATGCACTCTAGCAGGAGAGGACACTAACTTGGGGGCGGCTGGGGACAAAGCCTTGTTTGACCGACATCGAGAGGACAGAAGGAAGAGAAGATGAGGCCATTAGAATACACGAGTGCATGTTTTGTGAGTTTTAACCGCAGTTCCGCTACAGAAAGGAGAGAAATGAAGGTCAGAGGTCAGAGGTGAACCCGACGTACTCGCGCTACCCTCGCCGCTGCACAGCTGCCAGATCTGTGAGTGGAGAGATTCGTCGTTTAGAGACAATAAGACTTTGACCTTTATTGCAGCGACAATAATAATAGTTTTTAAAAATCTTCTCCCGAGCGATTTACAAAAAACAGCATTCATCTCTGAAGATATATATATATATGATATGTGTATATTATTCGAATATATTATTTTTATTATATATTTGGATTCTAAAAAAACATAATAAAACAATAACAACTATAACAACCTTTTTTGTGTGTGTGTGTGTGTGTGTGTGTGTGTGTGTGTGTGTGTGGAAGGTTCCCCGACCTTTAACAAACAGGTGTTTGGCCCCTTTGGGGATGCTGTAACCGAATCACACTGTGAACTGGGGAAACACCAACGTGTGTGTGTGTGTGTGCGTGCGTGTGTGCGTGCGCGTGTGTGTGTGAGTGAGAGTGTACGTGTGTGTGTGTGTGTGTGTGGATATGACTATGAATACTTATGGCAACAGTCACACACTCACAGCCCTGTAATATACCAGTGTACAAACAGTTGTAAGGTAAAGTACGTTTAACCAATAAAATATAGTGTACGTAACCAAAGGCTGCTTATTTATTTATTTGCATTACATTTTGTATATTTTGTTGTTCTTAGTACTGCTTTCTCAGTTTTTCTTTTCTCCTTTCACTTATATTTATAGTTCATTTAGGTTCAGCCTATTTTTTTTTGGGGGGGGGGGGGGGGGGGGGAATTAATACACTGAATGTCCTGATGAGCCCACTTTTCTCCTTCTTGGGGTTAAAGGTCAGCAGAGCAGAGGTTTTAGAGGAGTCAGTTATCTCTAATCAGTGTGGAACGTCTGCAGTGTGACATGTTGGTCCACGTGGCAGGACGAGGCCTACTAAAGGTGGCAGAGATCTCAGAGGAGGAGCTGCTGGAGCAACAAACCGTGTTTGGCCAAGAAATTAAAAAGATAGAATTAACATTTAAAAAGTAACATATTACTTTTATTTTTAAAAAGGTGCTAGGCTTCTGAGCTGATGTTAGCGTCTGTTGCTCATGAAGAGAGAATGTTTCAATTATTGTGTGGACACAACGCTGAGATGTTCAACGTGTTCAAACACCTGCATCCCCTGATATGACATCATTTATTTTTCCAGTTGGCAGGGGGAAAGAAATGTGTTCACACCAGAAACAAACAGAACCATGGTTCAGTTGGATCTTTTAAAATCATCGTTGGCTGCATGTACGTGTAGAGCCTGGGTGAAGAAACCACTAAAAATCTGACCTACTATTATTATTCATATGATAAAAATTAAACGTGGTCGTTTCCCGCCTCTACCAGCAGCTCCGCCTCCAAGAACCTTCTCCCCCCCCCGCCACGCGCGCTCCTCCTCTCCGTCTCTACGTACCCGGCAGGCCGACCCGCCTGAGCGGCCGCCATCTCCCTCAGAGCGTCCCCTGAGTACAGGCCGATGGGGGAGTTATACTGCTTCCTCTGGGCGGGGCTGACGGCCGCCGACCTCCTCCCGGGGGAGCCCGCGTCCGCAGCCCCGCCGGGGGAGGCGCCGCGGGCCGACAGGCGGCCGTTGACCTGCACTGACTGAGGCTTTCGGGTGGGAGCAGGAGGTGGGGAGGAGACGGGGGGGGGGGCGGGAGGGAGCAGAGAACGTCGGGTAACAGCTATCAATAACGGATCAATACGTTTTAGAGACCAACCAGATTGTAAATGGTGTAAAAATGTATTATTGTAGGAACCATGAAGTGAATTATTTTAGCTACTATTACTAAATCAAGTAATTTCTCCTGTTTTGGGGGGTTTTAATGGTTCATCCGCTGGCTTTTGAGACATTTTTGAGAGGTGCTTTTGTCTTACGATGTTTTTAGAGGATGAAGCTCACGTTCTTCTTCCCTCGGCCACCTGGAGGTGACAACTGATTATTCTGATACTAGTGGCTGAAACTGAGACTATGGAGGGACTAAAGGGATCCTTTCAGAATTTTGATGCTCACAAGGAGAAAAGCAAAACTTCATTTTAAGTCAAAAAAGTCAAAAAACCTAAATCAAAACAATCAAAAGGAATGTGTTTTGAACAAATTTACATTACTGACAAACTGGATTAGTTTTCTTACTCTGATGCAAAACAACAATGTTCAGATTTTACGATGTACCCAGGGTACATTTCGTGAAGAAGGCATCTACTACAGCAGAAATGCATCGTGGGTACAGCTACCTGTGGGTGTGGGATCATGGGCATGGAGGTGTCGAATCGCTGCGTCTGCATCGGAGCGGAGCGCTTCGCCCTGAGAGAAGAAAATAGAATAGAAAATCTGCATGCGAGATGACTTCGGGTCAACTTTCAATTGGCATCAACATTTTTATCCACCCAACCAATGAGTCCATGAATTCGTTGGGTCCAAAGTGGCGGCCTGTGGTGCAACTTCACCAAAATAGCAGCTTGTGTGGAGGAATGTTTTCATGTGAGTTTGAGCTCTTGAAGTAGTTTGTTCAGCTGAGGGATCAGGGGGATTTTCTCAACACGTAAAGGAACACTTTATCCTTCAGATTATCACACACAGTGATGGATTCAATGTGCGGGGTCGCACAATACTAATATAAATCTTTTGTTTTCAAAGACACAGACAGCACATCTTGTTGTGTATTTCTAGATCGACTTGCTGGAATGAGTCCAGAAACCTCGAATCAAGTTTTTGACGGATCCAACTTACTGCCAATCACAGATCGACAACGGTTTGGATGAAAATAACCAGCCTCTCATCCTGAATTGAAAATTTATTTTTATTTTATGTTTTCTGTGTCAGAGGAGAAGTCCACAAGGGTCAAAAAGCTTTATATATATATATATATTTAATTTGTTTCCTGACCTTTGTGTCCACCACAGACCTCAGTGTCCACTTTAAAACACATGAGTGACGTGAACAAATGATGAGAAAAGTCTCCTCGTCCTGGAGCCGATGTTGTTTCCTCATCACCCAGAGGGTTTGTAGTTATGAAACTCCGCTGTGGACCAACATTCATTTCCTCACCGAGCTTATCAGATCTGCTGTGTAAGACACCTTCAGGTTACCGCAAAGATGCTCTATGGTCAATGTTGGTCCCGAGTGACACCAGGAACAGCCTGATGTTCCACCTCTGCAGCAGACACCCCTGCCTTTGTTTAATTCTAAGTATCTACAATCTGAGAGGTTTGAAATGTTAGTTGATGCCCTTACTTGGTCATGGTGAGCGCCAGGTTGTAGTTAGCCATCTTGATCTTGTTTTGGGCCTCCAGGTGAGTCATCCCGTCGGTGCCGACGCCGTCTATGGCGACGATGACGTCACCCTGCACCAGGTTACCCTGCGCCGCTTTGCTTCCCGGAGTGATCTGTCCAAACACCAAAAAAAACCAGAAAATCTAGGTCTCATATTTGCATTGAGAATACTTTAATCGGTGCCATCATGGGATGACGTCAGCCAGTAGAGAACAAACCCCATAATAAAAATTCATCTCTGGTTTAAGAAACAGAAAAGGCAATATAAAAAAAAGCAATATTCACAAGTGAACATTTGCTATGCTCAGATGGATGATCGCACACTGTCAATCTGCAACATCCAATCACTTAGTCACTAAAATCTGGAGGGAAAAGGGTTCACTGCTTTACGTAAAACAATCAATCAAATGGGCAAAGGAATTCATTAATGAGTTAAAGATTAACATGTGGGCACGTTAAAGTCCCTTTAATCTGAAAATCCACCTCGGTACGAGAGTTTTGACCCTCATTCACAAAAAATAAAAAAAGACATGTCTGCGTACAAATTCAACAGTTTAAATCATTTGGAATCTCTCAAATTCAGACAGTTCATTTTAAAACGCCGTAAATCCTCAAAAATCTGGATCCTTGACTGTCTTCAGTCACATCAGCAACGACACTCAATCAACTAATTTTATTCAACTGTAAGCTCACAACCTGTGTTAAATTAGCATAAAATTACCCCTGGGATTTCTGAGTCGTTAATCAAATAGTCGGTAAGCCAACATTTGCTTATTACCAAACACAAAGTACAGCTGAGGCTGAACGAAATGTCGTTAGTTATGCAAGTATTTGGTCATTATTTATTGGACGTATTAAAACCTCGAATCAAAGAATCCACTGGACAAAAAAAATCAAGAGGATCAGATCCCGAGGAGAGCATGAAATGTCTGTATCGGATTGTATCCCGATCGTGTTGACCTCGTGACCTTTCACCCGCAGACTCACTGGGCAGCCTCGAGGCCTCTGTGGCGCCTGAGCGCTAAGCGCCGAACAGCTGTGTGCACGCCGCTGAGTCACATCCACTCCTGCTGGTCACTCCCTAAAAGGCAGGCAGGCACCTTTTTCTAAATTCTCCAGAAATTAATACAAAATATAACAGAATTTGAGAAATGAATATTGTACTTCACTACATTTATCTGACAACTTACTTTGCAGATTTTCCATACTGGAACTGGCTACAATTAACGACTATTTCCACTGCTGACTGATATATTGATTATTATCTCTACTAATAAAATAGTTGTTTGGTCTCTAAAATGTCAGAAAAACTAAGAAAAATGTTGATCAGTGTTTTCCAAAATTTTCAAATATCTTATTTTGTTCAAAACTCAAACACAGTTTAGTTCCACAGACAAGAAACCAGATAAAAATCTAATTTAAGAAAAATGGCAGACTAATCAAAACAGTGAGCAATTCATTTTATAGTTGAAGACAAATCGAATATTCCTTCCATGTTAAAAAAAATATACTTTTGCTTAACAAATCTGTTAAGCAACACACACACACACGCGGTCAGAGTTAAAGTTTTAATAGCGCTGTGACACTTGTCTCGCTCGGACTCATCTGGGGGACATTTCTCCTGAATGTAAACGTTGCCTGAAGGAAACATCGCCCCCTGGAGAGGAGCCGTTAGCCGACATGAGTTTACACTCTGCTGCGTTTACCTTCCAGTTGGAAGGATTCCTGCACACTGGGGACAAAGGGAACTCAGGAGAGCTCATACTTTGGGTGGTTTCTGCATTTATTGCGTCACAAACACAATAACTGTTCAACTTGCATTTCATTGAGCGGAAAGTCATATTCACGCGTCAGTAGGATTTGAACCCAGTACCTCCTGTTTACATTACAAGCACTTTGACAGATCACAGCGTCACTTCAACAACACCAGCATGATGATGAACACTGCTCATGAGACCATTTTCATTCAAAAAAAAGTTTCTTAAAGACCAAAACCAATGCAATCTAACTATTTTTGTCTTTTAATCAATGGAGAAAGCAGAATTCCTCAATCGACCCAAACATGAGGCTAAGGTTCAACACCGGGTATTTTAAACAAAGCATCTCGGTGAAGTAACAAACACACACGACGGTGTTCATGTCTGGAACACACAGATATGAACAACTTTATTACAACGGTTCACAATAAAACATTTGAAATTGAATCTCCGTTGCGCCGTGGCTTAGTTTGTTAAAGTGCAGCAGATCATGGGTTCATATCCCAGCATTGCCTTCAGGGTCGTGCAAATAGTCTTTTCAACTATGTATCATCTGTCCCTGTAAGGGCACAGCAATAAAAAACCGAAGAACTCATCTTCTTCACCAACACACTTGCACAGTGCACAGTTTTTTCTTTAAAACTTCTTTATTTTCAACTAAATTAACATTTATGTTGATTGAGGGATACATCTGACCATCTGTTTGACTGTTATGGAGAAGATAGCTGGTTTATTCAGAGATAATCAACATATTATATATCATGAGTGTTTGTTGTGGTTCAATTAGTGCTTCTCTCAGGACATCCAGGGTTTAAATCCCAGCAGTGCGGAAGTCAGAAAACTTCAGGCAGGAAATTGTGTTGCGTCATATCGAAAACCTCGCGTTTGCTGAGTCCACCTGATTTCAACCTCCAGATTATTTCATCACAGCCGCTTTGGATTAAAGTGAACAAACGTTTGGAGAGTTTGTGTCACTGAGTTTGAACAATGCGAGTCCTGTCCGGGCTGCATAGCGGCCTACTTTCCCTCCGAGCCATTCACCCTGACCCACATACACTTTACGCACTCCCCACGTTCGCACAACATCAACGGCATTTTAAACATGGAACCAGCTCCACAGCCTCTATGTGCATTACAGTGATGCAGCCATTACCTCTGAAAACAACCTAGATCCTTCATGCAAAGTTAAAAATATGATATTTTATTGATCACATTCACCCGACAGCAGAGACTCTGTAGGTCTGCAACAGTAGAAGAAGAGCTGATAAGACTTGTGTGCGTCTATATGTGTGTGTGCGTGTGTGACCTTCAGAGGCTAAAAACAGCCTTCTGCCTGTCAGCAGCCACAGACGCTCGCTGCCACTCTGCAGGCCTCGGCAGGCCGCTGCTACATGGAGCCGCAGCAGCCGCAGCAGCCGCAGCAGCCGCAGCAGCGCTGAGAAGTGCACCTCTGCGGAGACGAAAGTCTCACTGCACAGGTCGCCCCGGACAACGGAGCCTTTCAGTCATTTCTTTTGTGTCACCACGGCCATTTGCTCGTACGTCTGATAAAGCTTTCAACGAGACACATATTAATAGTCACGTCAGAAAGAGGATCTGACCCCCTCGGATCAGGTCGGGCCCCCGGAACGTCCGGGGCTGTTAACTTTACGCTCGCTCGGTATTCAGCCGGAGACTGAAAGCCAAAATAATCTGCCTTTCTCTACCAGGACTGTATTACGGCAGCGTGAGAAAGTAATTACCAAATTAACCAAATTATGACAAAAGAGGATCCGGATCAGTCCTGGATCAAACCTGGGGTTCCCTGATGTGGAAGAGTTTGGGAGACCCTGATATGTGAGCGGGTGCATCGAGGCGAGTCAGCTCCGTGTGTTACAGCACGAGTACGGTTACCGAGAGCTCCGCTTTCACACAGATTGTAAAACTTTATTTAAGCAGCTCACAGCGACGCTCAACTGTACTTCAAGTTGGACTACAAATTAAATACACATATATCTGCAGATTTGGATGCTTTACAAGGTTCATCTGAGTGAAAGTGTCTTATTTAAAACCACGGGCACAAAGAAATGAATGTGAAAGTTGGATTAAAAATACGTTTTTTGTAATTCAGTGGCTGCAAGTCCTACGAAATGTTCTTGAATTTGAGCTATTATTTATGTAACGATTTGATATTTATTTGTGGCAGCTGAAGAAAATTAAGCAGCGCGGTTGCAGGGATGCAATTGTACTACGGACCTAAAAAATGATAACAAAACTGAACAAAGCTTTCACATTGAAGTTGAAAGAATAAAATAAGGGAAACAAGTGCTATAACATACTTTAAATATTTATATTTATCAATAAATGTTATTCATTTCATCTCTCCACGTGTTAAACTGAAAGTAATCTGAAGGCCGAGCTGTTGTTCGTCCTTTATCATCTAATCACGAAGCTTCCTCTTGCTCGTCATTCTCTTTGTGCTGAGAGTTGTGCTTAGTTTCTTTTAGCCGAACTCAGAGCACTCTTGACATTTCAGGCGGCCCTTTGGGGGAAAATGTCAGTCGGCTTTATTCGAGTTGAAAAAAAAAGCCAAAGATATAAGTATACATGTTCCAGAACATCCATCAGGTCAGAGAGCATCGATGTGTTGCCTTGGCGACTGTACTCACAGGACGACGTCTGCTTGAATTTTTGACCAGTGATGCTACAAGAGCTGCCCTCGTGTTTGAGGTTCTCAGTCTGCTGTTAATTCATTTTGTTTTATGTCATTACATTCCTTGTACTGTCTGGCTTCAAGCCCATTGCTACCGAAAGACAACATAAATATTCTTATGTGAAAAATGTGTTGGCAGAATGTATTAAAAAAAGCTTGTCGCTGTAGTTTTTTAGCAAACAAAAAGGAGGTGAACAGGAACTATTTTAAGCCATATTTGATGGTCTGGTGAGTATTCACAGCGGTTTGAGTACAGCGTGTCGTCTTGGTAACGGAGGAAACCGTCACCCAGTGCAACAGCGAGGCTCCTTGGTGTGTTTCAGAAGTTGTTTGAGCTCTACGGCACAGAGGGAGGAGAAATACACACGATACTTGTTAGTAAAAACCTTCACTTTTGGCAAAATACAGAATAACCACCAGAGTTATCCGAAAGAGAATCGACCCAATCAACAGCAAAGCATCCACTTAAGTGTCGTGGGAGCCATTCATCGCACCGCCTCAGATCCGAAGCCTGAACACGATGCTCTGAACCTCTGAGGAGACCAAGCCCTGCTGGATGACGATGAGCTTCTGCCTCCGCTCGCTCGTCCAAACGCGCTCCGGCGCCAGCAGGAGAAAAAGAAAAAAAAAAAATCGCTCTTGAATCCAATTGAAAGAGCACGTCTGTTAGATTATAGCCACATGGCACAACACGCGTGTGGTGTGTGTGTGGACATATTTGATCTGAAACAGGCCAGGTTCTTTGTGTGCGGGGGTGAGGTGTTCCGTGAAGGAGGATTCCACACACACACAATCCAAAGAAACGGAATGAACGTCTTTGGGACTTTTTTCATGCCAAAATTGCAATGAATGGATGTGTTGGACCGACACAATGACGTCCAGCAGCTCTTACACTCACACTCACACTCACACACACACACACGCACACACACACACAGTCATCCGGAAACAGCTGACGAGGATTTTCCCCTCTGTTTCTCTACGATCTTCATAGTATCCCATGAAGACAAACCCCAGGTTGTGAAGCCACGGAGGTGCGAACCGCCATCGATGGATTAGTTTGACACGGAAGGACACTTTAAAATCTGACTAAGATCCATGGATTTATTTAAAATGCCTTCATTTCCTCTGTGCATTACAATGAGGGACATAAGTGTCTATAAAGAGCATAACCCTGTGTTTTTTTCACATACACACTGATAGGAGTGTATCATATGCAGGTATATGCATATGAGATATTGAACATTGCCCTCAGCTAACAGGGAGTAAGGCAACTGCACCTCTGGTGTATATTTTATATCTATATTTCCTTCTCCTCTATGCATTAAATCCCATCCAGGAATAAATACAGATGCTCTTCGGACCTTGAAACACATTTCCCTGCACTCGGTCGATTTATGCACCGTCAATGAAGGTCAGCAGTCAGAAAATCCCAACACACACACACACTCAAATAACACACACTGAACCTGGCCTTTAAACCTGCATGGCATTTTCTACGTTGAGATGAGCATCCAGCACGCAAGGGGTCAGAGGTCACAGGTTCTCAGAGGATTCGACCCGAGAGTCTGCAGTTAAAGCAGGCAAAGTGACACGCCTTCAAAATAAAAGATGAAGTCAGACGTGTCATGGTTATCCGCCTTCATTGTTGTTCTGCTGAATCGTTTATAATACAAACAGAAACAATGTATCAACTATTTTAATAATCAATCGTTATTTTAAAGCCATATCGCAGAATATTCAGTAGTTCCAGTTCCTCCATTGCGATGAGTGAAGTGAATAATTTGGGGTTTTGGATGAAACAAGCAATTTCAGTTATATTGCATTTTGTTCCTTGCATGTTCAAAATTGTCCAAATACAACTAAAGGGAGTGGAAGCAAACACAATATTTGAAAAAAGTAGAAATCATAGCGTCACTGGCGTCATACGCTCAACAACTTCCCAACACTTTATGTAGAAACCTCCGTTAGGTCACATCCTGCATCTCAATAAACCTCCAATTCTACCAAAGTTAATTCAGCAATTTTTCATTTTCATACAAGAGCTTCCAGCTCATCAGAAACCACAAAGAGCTGCAGATCTTCTTCCCGTCAACGTGAAAACCTCAACCGTCACGAGCATGATGGACAACAGCAGTGAGATAATGGGAGATCGAAAGGTCAAAGATCACAGCATCCAGAGGGAACAAGTGGAGGAGCATTTTCTCTCTCCGCCTGTGCTCTATTCAGAGCGGCGACGCTGTGAAACCAACACCAGCTCCAGTTTTAGCTTCAGTTTCCTGCTTTGCGGCCTCGCTGACAAATCCCGGCAGCCGTTAACGTCCCGCAGGTCTGAACGATTCGGAATAAGTCCACTCACTCCAAGCCCCTTTTCTCATCGTAACAGAAAAGACAAACTGGGAACATGAAGCGCGGAGGGACTGCAGTTTCACGTCGTGGTAGAATAGAGGAGATTGAAAGGGGTTCTTTGCGGCCTTTGGGTTCCATTCATTCGGTTATGGACACCCAACTTGGAAATGTCTCCTCTCATCCTTGCAGTTACACTAACTGTCCGTAAAAACAAAGTTTTTAATGGTTTTATCAGAATGGTAAACTAATCAAAAGCAAATTTAGATTTGAAATATTTATCGATTAGGATTTGGATTGACACACAAATCAGAAAAAGATAATCAAGAATTGTATTATTATGACAACATTAATCTACTTGGAATCTTCATATTCCTGTAACAAATATGAGTGTAAAACCTTTTCCGTTACTTTCAAAAATTAATTAATTCACTAATGTGTTTTAATTTCCTTTATCAAATGTTCTTTTTAATGTTTTATTTTGCTTTGCTTTTGTAAAGCACTGAATAGTTGGAAAGGTTCCATTCAAACAAAGCTGCCTTGATCTTTTTGAGAGGCATCTTATTTTGATAGTAGATGGAAAAGAGATGACAGGAAATCAGGAGATGTAACAAACTCCCACCGGGCACATTATTAATTACATAATCTAAACCCTTTTACCCACCAGGAGGACCGGCCCCCATCTTTTATCTTTCAGGATAAACACTCCACAGAGTAAAAATTCCTCAAATTATCTTATTCAGATAAGAAAACAACGTGAGATATTGTTAACGCACCAACAAATGTCTGTCTCTTGTTTTGAAGGAGACAAAATATTACGCCTGAGGTTTAAACATATATATATTTCCTTACCCTGGAGATGGTCAGGGGCATGTTGAAGTCCTTGCCCCCCTGCAGCCTGAAGCCCCAGGGCCCGGGGCCGGGCAGCGACACGGTGTAGGCGCTCATTGTTCCAGGCGACTAAAAGTTCCTCCAGAAAGGACCGCGGTGATTCAACTTTTTATTTCAAAACCTCAACGGCAGCTGGATGGGTGGGAGGGGTGGCTGGCACCGGGTAGCCTCTAGAAGGAAACGTAGCAAAAAATATATTTAATAGGTGAAAAGATGAAGAACCAACCTGGAAATATATAATTTTTTGTCTAAATACGCAAAGTGCACAAACCAAAAACTGTGTAAAGAAGAAGAAGAAGAAGAAGAAGCTGAGAGAGGAGACAGAAGAGAACTTGTCTGCTCAGAGGAGCTGAAGGGACAGCCTAAGAATAGCCAGAGATAGCACTGTTGCATTGTGGGGGGGGGGGGGGGGGGTGGATGGCTGAGGCGGGGTGAGGCAGGGTGAGGGCGGGGGGCGGGCGAGGGGGGTATTGAAGCAAAAAGGAGGGGGGCGTGGACTTATATGGTGTGAAAGGGGACACCCGGTATGCCCGGCTCGCCGTGATTCACCGGGGCTAATATAGACCCAGCGGAAGCTTCTGGACTCCCTCACCCCCCCCCCCCCCCCCCCCTCCCGCCCCCCTCCCTCACCCGTCCGGTTACGCTGCGGGTCTCCCTCGGACCCAATCAGGGGTGATGCCAGGAATTGTCTCATTATCGTCATGGTGATAAAAGCCCAAACTGAAATGCCACCCGTTAAGTGGCTCCGATAGCTGAAAGGTCAACGGCGAGGTTGCAGGTTCAACTCCCCCCCCTAAAAAACCCCCAGAATATTTTACTTAAGAAGTGTCATATATCAACACATTTTCTGTCAAACCAATATCATATTAGTCCATACCTAACATAACTATTTTAAGTGGCAGATGCACATTTGGGGATCTAGTGAGTGTTTTTGTGGCAGCAGGACAGTTTGTGTTGGGTTGACTAAAAATAAACTACAGTGTGTGGTCTTGGTAATGAAGAGGTCACCCAGAGCAACAGTGAGGCTCGCTGATGCTTTCTAGTAGTTGGTTTGAATAAACTAAGATATTTACTTCAAGCACCAGTATTTGAACTATATGAATGACTTCCTGATAAATAACTGACGTTTGACATTGTGCAGCTGTGATTACAAGTCAAACTAGACACGGCTTGAGTCTGTAGAGGAACAGCTGTATGTTGCAGTTGCAGGACTTTTATTTTGGCAGGGACTAACAACAGGTGAGAATTCCCTGACACACACACACACACACACGTACACACATTCACACAGCTGAGCTTGTCAGCCTGTGTGAGGTTTCATGTGATGCCTACAGAAACGTGTTAAATAACTAAACCTCACCACACGTTGTTGCACTTGTTGCTTCATAATTGGGTTGTTTTTTTGTTGATGATGATTGTCGGGTTTTACACCAGTGTCGAGTAAGATGTTTCCCTCCATTGGCTCAGGTTTAGGTCGGTTTGGGTAAAAACCGTCCAAATATGTTCATGTTCCAAAGTTCACGAAATGGGACATGTGATTGAGGGGCAGAGACGGACGAGCTGATCCCAGAGCAGCCTGATCTGCTCAGCCGGTTATATCACCGGCTAAGTTTAGACACCTTTGTCACAGAGAGGAATCTGTTGCGGGGAGCTTTCCAAAAACCAATTCAGGTCAAAATAAGTACGTAACGTTCAGTGTTACTCCCCAAAGACGCACATTAACAAATACGCTGAACGGAATATTTCAAATGGAGCTTAATCGACCTCCATGTTTTCTGGTTACACCGCAAGGCCTTGAGTTACGTATAAATGTGACATATGTTTACTTCCTGTGTTTATTGTTTATATTGACTCCAGACCAGGCTCCATCTAACGGGGGGGCTCTTGAGGGCAACGATATTCACCGCATCGTTGTCTCCGACCGGCCGCGCCATGCACCTTCATCGTCCTCCTCTTCCTCCTCCTCTACGGCCTTCAGGCTGAGACACAAAAAGCATGTTGTCAAGATCCATGTCGTCATGGAAACGAAACCCACACGCAGAGCCGGTGTGCTTTGACCCGAGAAAAAGGATATGGATGAATGCCCTTTGGCTATAAAACATCACGCACCTCTAGTTCTCTAAGTAACTGCAATAAAGTTAAGTTTATATCGTAATTATCCTCTTTCATTCATAATGCCTAGTTGTACACATCTGATTATTTGGGGTAAAGAAAATAGTAATATTGTAAAGTAACTAACTACATTCATATTAAAGTCATATTAATATTCTTACATGTGAATGATTAATTAATGATTATTTTTGTTATGAACTTTTCTGTTAAGTATTTTTTAACTTTGAGTTAATGTTTTGTGTTTAAAAATATTGAGAAACCATCACCCAAACACTTTCTCAATGTTTATTTTGCCCAACAGCCCAGATCTCAATATTATAACTCATAGATTATGATTATTAACACAATCCAAAAACAGCACAGATAATCTAAATAAAAAAATAAAAAGATATGATTTTACATGAAACGATAAAAATAGTTCCTGGTCAATACTTGTAAAAACGTGTTGGGAATTTAATAAGTCATCATCATTTATAACCTTAAATATGCTTTGTGCAGAAACATCTTAATGTGTAAAGGTACTTATTTATGATGAATGAAGCTGCGTAGAAATATAAATAATAAAGGAGATAAATAAAATAAAGAAATAATAAAATAAAATACGGTAATGGAGTTAATGTATTTAGTTACTGAAATAAGCATAAAAAATCGGCTAAAATATTTGTGCACAATGCAAATGAACTGACTTCAATATGGATATTTGTATTAGTTGTATTATTGCTAGTGAATACAATATATAGGTAGACCACTTTGGATGATGGTAAAAAGTGATGAATTGGAGTGAAGCCTCTGATTAAACGAATGGTTGAGACATAGTATAGTTTTAGTGAATTGCAAATGCTACACCAACTGTTCATGAAAATGCTCAATGAATGAACGTGTTCACCTTAAAGCTCAGGTGAGCTTGCAAACAGACGCCGCCCACCCGCTGCTCCTGCTGCTTCCAGCACCGTGCTCCGCCCCGCCGGGCCGCCCCGCTCACGACAGTCAGCGCACACCCTGATGGTGGAACAAACCGAGGTGAGGGGGCACAAACAGGTGGGATAAAGGTGTGTGTGTGCGTGTAATGGCCGAGCGGCCTACCTGTCGCCTACCTGTCCGTCTCCCTGCAGGCTCATGAAGCGAAAGCAGCGACCGTGACAGCCTGAGGTGCCCGGAGGAGGGGTGTAAACCGTGGATTATCATTAGCGAGGTTTTTTCTATTTAAAGAGACAGGAGCCAGTCTATCTTGTATAAAAATATATTTTTTGAAAGTAGTTTTGAACCTACAAATGTTACAGTATTTCACAATATTATTCATGGTATGCTTTATTTTAGTATTAGCCATGTATCCTTTTATTACCTTTCTATTTGTTGTTGTTAGTTGTCTGGAAGGAATCCAGAAGAAACAGTATAAACTCTAATGATAATGCTAGACCAAACCTTGTGTGTCATTGTTAATGGTTAGCAATAACTAGCATGCTTTTGTCCACAAAAATCCTAACAGCCTCTCTGAAACTGACTAACAAATCACATTTACAAAGAGAACAATCTGCACAGATATCTGACAATGAATATAATGAATAATAGATATTTATTTAGAAAAATAAACAACACCAACATCGAAGTAAGCAGGAAAAAAATAGATTACCTTACGTTTTGAGAGTTGAAAATAGGTTTTAAATATTTGAAGACCTGGGAGTGAAGCTATTACTACTCCAAGTTTTAATAAATGTGGCAGCAAATTGATGCTGAGCTAAAGGGTTTTGCAAAAATCATATATTTAATAAATGCTCAATTTGGTTTTGCTCATTTTTGCAGTTTAAATAATGGTCAGTTTACCATAAAATAGTTTAACAGCCTAATTAAGCTCCTAAAATGTTTTCACAAGGATGAGCTATTAATTTAGCTTATTGTTTCGTTACTTTGATTTACTTAAAATTATGCAAAGCGCAGCAGAACACATGCGTGTGTCATTCTATAGATATAAAGACCCTTAAACAAACGCACAAATAACTTCACTCAGACCAACAGGTCAGATGGGCGTATCACAATCAATAATGATTTCCCTTTTCACCCCCGTTACACCAACCACACAATCAGCAAAACACACACTTTAAATATGCAATTAACAAGACAATAGAAAAAACACAGAAATATAATGCAAGATACAAACTCAACCACAGGGAAACATTTAATATATTTTGTTCATTAATAAAAGTGCAATTGCAGGCTTTTACGTTTCGATGAGATCGAGAGAAACATTTGATTCAACGTGTTGGAAGCAGAGTGAAACTGTAGCCATCATAACCTCAGCGGAGTGGAACCATCTATTGGACGGGATGGCAGGAGGATTTCTCAAATTATCACACGCCCACATTCCTTGAAATGTAATTTTAACAGGCTTTTTCTCCATTTTCAGGGCTGTTTTTGGTTTTAATCTGGTTGTTGTACCCTCTTGCGCTGCATTTAAAGATTTATAATCAAACCAAATTCCACTTAAAACCCTTTTCCCATTGTACAACAGACACATCAACCATCTGTGTTCAGTGGAGGAGGACAATAGAAGGTGGGGTTTCATGTAGCATCCGTCTTCAGTTAACAAACAAAATCTTCAACTCGCATGTAACACTGTACAGGATTAAGTTTGAAACACACAGATAAATTATCAACAGCAACTAATAACAAGAACACCATATGGTAACGATAGTATTATTTTCTTTTTGTAGAAAAATTGAAAAGTGCTCTTCAAAAAAAACTTCTCGTTTCATGCTAGTAACTTTTCCTGAAACACCATTATTAGAGCTTGTGACCTTCCCCTCAATCCGGGACGAGAGCTCAGGCGCAGGATTTGGATTTTTCTTTGGGTCAAACTTAAGCTTCACAACCATAAAAAAAAAAAAACTCACAAAGTCTTACAAAGGAGTTTTCATTTGAGTTGCCTGATTAGACCTCTTCCTTAACTGTGTGTGCTCTCTTATTTATTCTTTTTTTATACACACACAGGCCTAACTCAACAGAATACACACCTGCGAGTCTGTATTATAAAGCTAAGAGGGTTAAAGAAAACAATGTAGGTTTCAGGCTGACAATGCCTATGCATTGTGTGAAGGGTGTGTGTTCGACATCATACAAAGTGTTAAGTTGCTCTTCAAATCAAAACCTTCGCCTGTTGTCATTGGTCCCTCTCCTGTAGCAAAAACTAAATGCAAAAAGAAATTGACATAAATTCTCAGGTTCGAGACCTTTTGAAATGTAATGACCTCTTTTAATATTGTAGCTCGTTTCTCGTTGCGTGTTGCGAGTGGAGGTGAGCTGGTCACATGGCTGCAGGTGCTCTACCCAGGCCCCGCCCCCGGCTGGCTGCTATTGGCTGCCTTTGGGCGCCCGGTGGGGAGGAAGGGGCTGGTCTCCGAGGTGATGACAATGCTCGGGATTCGACCAATCGTCCTTCTCCTATCGCGTCCCTCTGCAAAATCCGTCTGTCCAAACGAAAATACACAGTTTATTTCAATGATTTTTTTTTTTTTTAACAATGACATCAAATCTTAAGTAAGAACATCTTGTACAAACATTCGATGATTTGTGATGGGTTAATAGACGGTGCTCACGTTTGGGATGCTGCCGCGTTCACTGACTCCGGTCATGGAGATGTCAGCGTCATACGACGTCTGTAAGAGAAAAAAAAAACTCATGTAAGGCTGTAAGGGGATTATCATACAAACCAGCATCCTGCAGCCATTAACAGTTTTAATATTAATGTTAGATGTGATAATATTAAATCATTAGATACACCTAAACTAGATTTTGATCAAATCATCAGGGTGGCAGGAAGTCTTAATAAACCATCTGTAATAAATGAAACAGAATTGTATTATAGCTTTAAAAAAAATACAGATTTCTTTTAATGATTAACATCAAAAGGAAAAGAGATTCTTTTCTGATCTGAGGGGAAAAGCTCATCGAGCAGATCAAAGAGCACAAAAAATGCAAAGTTCAACAGATTCACATGACCACCGGTGTTATGAAAGAAGATGCTCTTCTTTGAAAGGCCTCAACTGACCCTCGAAATGACCCTGAATACCTGCCACTCCCCCCTCAGGTGACCCGCTAACATCGCCCTCTGCTTCTGAGTCCGATCGAACAATAGTGATCTACACAAAGAGTCTTCTTGAAAAGTCTGTAAACCTCCTGTTGTTGTCTCCTGCGGATGTCAAGCTGCTTTAGGAGCGACCAGAGCAAACTTTAAAAACACAATGTGCCGACTGAACTACACTTTTCAATGATTCTTATAATGTCCGTTTTTTGGGGGGCTTTTCTGTATAAAGAACTAGCGGAGAGAAGTCAACTACAACTCCCAGGGTGGACTTTGGAAAGAACAAAGCCACATTCTGATGCTGCTGATGGGTTTTTGTTGTGTTTCCATGGCAACGGCTGCTGAGTCTTACAGGTAGAGAAGTGGTTTCAAAGAGTTTGTGTTTGGGATGAACATTTCAAGCTGTATGTGACGAGCTGAACAAAAGAGTTGAGGAGGCGATTCTTACTTTTTCAAAGATGCCCGAGTCGTGGCTCTTCATCTTGGACTTGAAGCTGGACGAGGGTTTGTATTCGGGCAGCTCGGCGGTGTCTCTGCTGATGTCACAGGACACCTGGCGGCTGGCGGGTCTGGAGCCCACGCTCGACCCGTCGGCCTCGGTGTCCGTCAGACACTTCGAAGAGAAAAAACAAAACGCTTTGACGCATGCGATGGGGCCCCTACATCATCTCAAAGCGCGACGGCCGCCATTCGCCAATCCGAGCTCACCGATTCGCTGTCGGAGGCGGAGGAGAGGCGGGAGTTGCGGCTGCCCTGCCGCCTCTGCTGGCTGCTGACGTCGGAGGTCTGGCTGGTCACGGTGGAGCGCCGCGTCGACCTGAAGCTGCTGCTGGCCGAGCGGAGGTCGCGTTCAGGGACGCACAGCAGAACGCCGAGGAACGGGATGTACTTGGCCAGCGCTATCCTGCGCCAGGGAGAGGTCAACAGCACCATTTGGACGAGGTGGAGGAATGACCTCGGAGCCTCAGCTCACGGGGGCCTCGGGTAGAGGGCCCCCGGGTAGAGGGCTCCCAAGTGACGACCAGGGTTTTTCCGACAGCGAATTTCTAAGCACGGTGGCCCGCGAAAGGTCGAAAGTTGACTAATTCTCCTTAAACGACGACGTTACGTGGCATTGATAAATAACTACAGTTACACATCCTGCAGCTTTTAAATCTCATCATATGTGTCCACGTGTGGTTGATTCCCTCCAGTCGAGTCATCGTTCAGGTTAACCGAGCAGCGATGAGGCCGTCGGAGCTTTTATCGGATTGAATCGACTCACTGAGCCGCAGTCATGTTTTAGTGCTGTCGGATTAAAACGAAATCACCGGTTATCAGGGAAATGAACTGGAAGCTTAAGTTATGTGCAGCAACAGGTTGCTTCAGTGAAGCGCCCCTTCCGAACTACACCGGGGTCGTGCAGAGCTTTGAAAAATCAGCTGACCAAATCACCCATCATGCAACACTGGGGACATTGTCTTAATGCAAGCTTGAACCGCTGCGTTCTTCTTCTATTTGGACCAAAACTATTGAAAAAGCAAACAACACATTCGGTGTCTGAAATGATGGCATTTGAAGTTTAAACTTTAAATAGACAATAAAAACATCAACAGCTGACTCCCAACTTTTCAACAGCCTTATACATACATATCGTTCGCCCGCGTGTTACCTGTATTTTGGGTGCGTGATGGCGTAGATGATGGGGTTGTGGATGGCCGAGGCCTTGGCGATGACGGCGGGCACAGAGTTCATGTAGGGGGTCAACATGTCCGCGTACCTGCCGCAGAGAAACGAAGAAACACCCTGAGGAAACCAGGAAACGATGCCTTTTTGCTGAGGATTCTTCTGCCGCCGCGGGTCGTTTCTTTTTTTTTTCTTTTTTTTTTACCCGGCGAAGGCGGTGAGGGCGACGGCCGAGTACGGCGACCAGGAGACGACGTAGAGCAGGATGACGATCAGAGCGATCTTCGCCATCTTCCACTCGTTCTGCAGCCGGTGGAAATTCTTCGTCGAGTCTCGACCGCTGCCGTGACTGTGGATGCTGCCGTTCATTTTCCCCACGGCCCTGAAACGCACGCACGCACACAGACACACACACACACAAACACAAACACAAAAACACATCAAGTTAGACACACAAAAACTTAAATATTATTCTAAAAATGCCTTTAACGGTAATAAAACACAGATAAAAAAAACACACGCAGACTGACCGGTTGGTGACGCGGATGGCGCGGAAGATGAAGAAGTAGCAGTACATGATGATGAAGAGCGGCAGGAAGAAGACGAAGATGAAGAGCAGCATGGTGTACGCTCGCACCGACGGGGTAAAGGTCATGTAGTCCCACGTGCAGGACGTCATGAGGCCCTCGGGGACGTAGGCACCTGACGGCCGACACGTGGAGGTTTTAATATGACATTTATGCTAAAAGATACTGAAGTCCTGAATGCTTGTGTGTGTGTGTGTGTGTGTGTGTGTGTGTGTGTGTGTGTGTCTGTGTGCGGGTTTCTCACTCCAGCCAAAGAACGGCGGCAGGCTCCAGCCGAGGGAATAGGCCCAGGCCCCCATGAGGATGAGCAGGGCTCGTCTCCGCGACATCATCCCGATAGAGGTCAGAGGTCGCGTGATGACGAAGTAGCGGTCGAGGGCGATCACCGTCAGCGTGATCATGGAGCAGATCCCGAAGAGGGCGCCGCAGAAGGCGTACAGCTCGCAGCCTGGAGACGCAGGGAGCAGAGCTGAAGCCTCTCTGCGATATTAAATACTTTGCTATTATTGATCCTCTGCTCTGAATTAACGGTTTTGTGCTAATCTGAGCTAACGTTAACCTTGAGGCCACTGGAGCATCTTCCGCTCTGCAGCTTGTGTAGTTCATTATTTGTGAAGGACAGCCTGTGATTATGTTTTATTCGATAAAACATCTTGTGGAAAAAAAGAAGAAGAAAAAAAACGCCTTGTGTGAAATGTGTGAACTGAGCCTTCAAAATAAAACAAGCAGGGAAATTAGCTGATGTGAAATCTAGTGTTTTACAGGCCTCGCAGGTGTCAGTTTACGTTTTACTAATGAAAAGCTGCGAGTCATAACCTCCCTGAAATTAAAAATGACCTCTGAAACGTCTCTTTCTGGGGGGGGGGGGGGGGGACACCGAGGAGGGTCGACTGTTTTCTCTGAGCTCAAGTTCACTGATTCCCACTTTCATGGTGGAAAGAGAAAACAGATGTGAAAGTGAGTCGGTGGAGAGAGATGAGACAAAGTAGAGAAAGAGTGAGAAACTGCTGCTGCTTTAAGATTTTATTCAGGGTTTAAGAACAATGTGTGTGTGTGTGTGTGTGTGTGTGTGTGTGTGTGTGTGTGTGTGTGTGTGTGTGTGGTACCTTTCTCTCCAAAGATCCACCTCCTGTGCATGCTGGTGGTGAAGAAGATGGGCGTCTGGGTGACGCACATCAGAAGGTCTGTGATCGCCAAGTTAATGATGAACATGTTGGCCGGCGTCCGTAGGCTGCGACTCCTTTAACACACACACACACACACACACACAGTGTAGTCCATTGACCACCACGAAACCGACAGCTCATTTTTTATTTAATAACATTTCATGCTGTCAGATTTGCTAGATTTGAATTAATTGAGCTTTGAAACGCTTTCCTAAGAACCTTTTTTTTTTTTTAAACTCCAAAAAAGTGTTGAAATGTCTTTTGTGGATGCGAAGGTTTCTATAATCAAGCCTCCTCCCGCTGTGATGAGCGGGAAGTCGCCGTTAGCCGGCTTAGTGAGCCATGTGTTCGCATGAAGGACCAGGATCAGCCGGCATGGAAAAATCACTTAGCGCTGCTTCTGTTCTACAATTAAAACGAAATCAATGAGGAACACGCCACTGACATCAAGGTCCGATTTCAATGAGGGAAATCGATTGCTGTCCCATGAAAGGGACAATCGATATGTGCGCCGAGGTCATCTAAGGCTTCTTCAAAAGAGATAGAAGCAGCCGTGACACGTTAGGAAGGAGAAAGGATGCAGAATCAGCCTCTGGTCCGAGAACCAGGGCCTCTTCCCCGGGACAAACAGGAAGTCCAATTATTACCACTTCTCACACCATCTTTCCTTTAAAGACGTTCTTTACTTGACAACACAGAGGAATCAAAGTAAATTCATTTTGTAACAGCACATGAAGGTTAATCACGTTTTATTCATTACAATTAACTTAATTACATCAGTGTGTTTGATCCATTTTTTCGTCTTACTTGCTGAAGGCGTAAATGACCAACACGTTGCCGATGATGCCGGTGATGCCGATGGCGAGGATGACGGAGCCGATGGTGTAGTGGGCGTGGTCGGGCACGTCCACTGTGGGGTAGGGGTGCGGGGCGTGGGACACCATCGCAACCTGGACGACCAAAACGAC
Organism: Pungitius pungitius; assembly: GCF_949316345.1. Lineage (NCBI taxonomy): Eukaryota > Metazoa > Chordata > Actinopteri > Perciformes > Gasterosteidae > Pungitius > Pungitius pungitius. The sequence goes on along the minus strand of NC_084912.1, from coordinate 2,866,054 downwards.
ATTAAATCGCATTGAAGGAGGATCGAACACATTGTTTTGTTATTTATTATATTAAAAAGTGCTTGGGTTGGATGCCATTATTCCAGACAGTGAAAACCCATGACATCCACAGAAGCCTTCAAGTCATCATGTACACCAGCCCTAATTCCTTTTGGCAAGTTCAGCACGTCACTGTTTCTAATTAACGCTGAGCTCCATCTCTCCGTCTTCGTCACGCGCTTTCCCTGTTGCCACGTTAACGGCATAAATCATTCCGCCGTCAGCAGAAATACAAATCAGAGCTAATAAGTCAGTCGAGCAGAAGCCTCACTGGAGCTGTGATGATTGAAACCAGGAGAGCTCCACCAAATAAATGATCCTATTTTCATTTGGTTTAAAAACAATCTGCCCCAGCAGTTTTAACAACATGTTATGAACCACTTCCAGCTAGTGTGAGGAAGTCAAAATTAAATTTGTATCATCCATTTAATATTTATCAATATTGTGCAGTGTGCACGTGTGCGGTCATGGTGAATGTGCCCGTGCTTCCGTTTTCAGCAAGTAACCATGGTTACAGAAGATGGTTCAAAAAGTGAGATTAAACTGGAGCTGAACCAATTAAGCAGTTTAACAGACGTTAAACAAAGCGAGACGTTGATGCTGCGGTGACCCATGAAACCAGAAGTCACATCCGGTGGGTTTTTGTGCATAATGGTCTCTGGGTATTTTTTGCTCACAGCTACGGAGGAGGAAGATGAAGCTGTGGAGGACACGGCGGCAGCGATGGAGTCAGACGTGTTGTGACAGCAGACAGCCGATGCAGCAGGAAACAAACAAACAGCACGCGCCTCCATCTGACCGACCCGCAGCCTCGAAGATGAACCAAGCTACTAATTCGCAAAGCAATTTGAGGCAGATTGAAGATTTGGAGTTACAGGTTGAGCAAAAAATGGCAACTTTGACTTCTTAAAACCTTTTTTTCATCACCTAAGAGCAAAAAGTACAAGACACAAAGATGATCACAGAATCCTCTGAATATGATCGGCTAAATCAGCAGCTAAAGCAACATGAATATTTATATATATCTCCTGCTCTCATTAATAAATTCCAAAATGTAATCCAGTGTCTATTTTAGTGGATATGAAAATAGGCCATAAAGCTACAGGAGGATTATTGAAATGTGCAGCATGTGGAAGGGACGAAACATGCAGCCAAACTCTGTCATTGAAAAACGCTCAACCAGTCGGCGGCTTTCGTCGAGCAAACCTTCATTATCAAAATGTTTTTCCATCTCGTCAGTGTTTCCGGCTGCAAGGACACCAATCCGTCACCACATTATCCCCGGCGAGTCGAGGCCAGCGTGGCCTTTCTCCAAAGGGTTCGGAGTTCAGCTTTTCCCGCCGCCTTTGAAAAACCCCTGTCCGTCTCCTCCTCCCTTCTGCTCCTACTAAACGTTGAACAGAGATGGTGAGTCTAATGTTTAAGGGCTGGCAGCATTTTTTTTAAATGGTTTTAAATGTACCCTGATCTGATTGGTTTGGATCTGATTGGTTCGGGCCTGTGGCGTAATTCTTATGCTCTGGAAAGATTCAGCTTCCGAAGTGAATCCTGCGATTCCGTTTTTGTGGAGTCGCAGAGAAGCACTGAGGACGTACGCTGTCACTGGGACCAAATGTTTGAGTCCGCCACATGGAAGCTGGCGCTTTTCATCCAGCTTTGTGTTGCGATGTGTGCGTTGTGTGCAAAGGGGACACTGTTCGGCTTCCCGCCGCGTGTTATCAGCGGCTCCCAGCTTCAGGGTTGAGGGTTCCAGCTTCTTGCTTGTGAGGATTTCAATTGGCCTTTGTGTCACCTTGTGCTGCCAATTTTTTTTGTAATTGTGTGTGTTTTTTATGTGAAGTTGGTAGAGAACCGTATGTGGACTGGGTATGAAGTGGATCACGTTGGCAGGCTCACAGCAAGCACGACTCCATTTCTACTGTAATTATGTAACACAATCACGCCGTGTTCCTCTTCTATATAGAGCTTAAGCAGATAGCTTTCTCTCTAATGACGTTCCAAATCGCTCAGGATCTAATTCACATTTATTCGCTCCTTTTTTGAGTCTTTTTTCACATTCCAGTTCATCGCGTGATGTTTCTCTGGTGACCCGATGTTAATGGAGTCTTCTGCAAGTACAAGAGTGAACGAAGCATTCAAAGCCAAACATAGTATTTGCACGGGGCTTTTTGTATTACTTAACTACTAATAGTACTTATATATTACAACCAGTACTATTACTAGATCTTTGTGGAAGAACACGTTACTAGTTAACTTGTTAGGGTGGAAATACTAGTTGAATAAGATAAGAACCAAAATTGTGTTGATGCATCTATCAAGTTGGGATGAGAATCTTTTGTGTCCATGGCTGTTTGTCTGCCTGTTTATGACTGTGAGTGTGTGTATGTGTGTGTGTTTTTTTACTAGTGTGTCTGTTTGTGGGTTTATTTGTTACTGGAGGTTTGTAACTGTGACTATTTGTTTGCTTGTTTGTGTGTCTGCCTGTTTGTCGGTGTGCCCGCTGGTCCGAGCAGCTTCGCTCTGACGTCGAGTCAACCACCATCGGAGGAGATAAACAGACCGAGGCGACAGGAGCATGACGGGAAGAATGAGAGCGAGGCAGCGTGTTGTGTCGAATCGTGTTCCCGTCAGCTTCGGCATGTTTAAGAGCAGAGGAAGAAGTCCCGAGGTCAACACTCAGCATCAATCACATGATTAAAATATAACACAACCCCCCCATAGCCCTCCTCAAAGAAATATTCCTAAAAGTGCATTGCAATAGTCAATCCTGTCTGCAATAAAGACGTGCATTAGTGTCTCTGTATTGACTGTAACCTAATTCTTGGTAAAGTGTCTAATGTGAGCCCTTCCAGTTCAACACTGGTTTAACACCAGTTTGCTTCCAGTTCACCTCCAGTTCACCTCCAGTTTGCTTCCAGTTCACCACCAGTTCACCTCCAGTTCAACTCTAGCTTACCTCTAGCTCACCGTCTGTTTACGACCAGTTCACAGCCAGTTGAACACCAGTAAGAAGCTTTGTGTGAAAAGCAAGTGATGCTCACAAAGATAGAACACACACATGCACGCACATACACACAATGCAAACACACACACACAGGCAAGGTGCCATGCACGACTTGATAACCTGTGAAAACTTGACAAACATAAACAAACAAACACACAAATGTTCCATCTGAACACAGACACACAGTTTATGTGTAAGAGGGTGTGAAGTCAAACAGTAAAGAAGATCTATGGAGAGCACCGGCTTGATGGGGCAATTGTGTCTGCATGTGTTTGATAAAGGGATGACACATTTTGTATTTAGGTGGACAAAAATGGTTTTAAATAATATATGAACAGCATTATACATACAGTAGTTGGACTTTGTTTTCTAAACATTTGTCAACCTAATATTTTTTAACCTAAAAAATGACTTCTTTTAAAAAAATAATTTGACGTAATATTTTTCTTTTTTTTTTTACTATTTTGACTTTTTTTCCAAAACATTTTTGGACTTAAAATATTGACAAACACATTGACTTTTTTTGTAAAATATTTTTTGACTTTTTCTTGACCTACCATTTTTTTCAAAATAGTTTTAAACCTAAAACTACATATTTTGAGAAATTAAAAAAAATGTCTTTAATATTTTTAAGCTAAACATTTTGAACATTTTTCCAAAACATTTTTTGACCAAAAATATTTTGACTTCTTTTAAAAAAATCATTTGACGTAATATTTTTCGACTTTTTTTCAACATGAGATTTTTTTAACTATTTTTTTCCAAAACATTTTTGGACTTAAAATATTGACAAAACACATTGACTTTTTTTGTAAAATATTTTTTGACCTTTTTCGACCTACCATTTTTTAACTTCTTTTTCAAAATAGTTTTAAACCTAAAACTACATATTTTGAGACTTTTTTTCCAAAACATTTTTGGACTTAAAATACTTTTTGACCTTTTTTTCGACCTACCATTTTTAAACTTTTTTTCAAAATATTTTTAAACCTAAAAAGTACATATTTTGAGAAATTAAAAAAAATGTCTTCAATATTTTTCAGCCAAACATATTTTGAATATTTTTCCAAAACATTTTTTGACCAAGAATATTTTGACTTCTTTTTACCATGAGATTTTATTACTATTTTTTCCCAAAATAATTTTGCCTTAAAATATTAACTAACATTGACTTTTTTTGTAAAATATTTTTTGACCTTTTTCGACCTACCATTTTTTAACTTCTTTTTCAAAATAGTTCTAAACTACATATTTTGAGACTTTTTTTCCAAAACATTTTTGGACTTAAATATTTTTTTACCTTTTTTTCGACCTACCATTTTTTAACTGTTTTCAAAATCATTTTTAACCTAAAACTACATATTTTGAGAATAAAAAAATTATTTTTTTTAACCTTTTTTTTCGAAATATTTTTTGACCTAACCTATTTGGACTTTGTTTTCTAAACATTTGTCAACCTAATATTTTTTAACCTAAAACTACATGTTGAGAATAAAAAAAATGTCTATAATATTTTTCAGCCAAATATTTTGAATATTTTTCCAAAACATTTTTTGACCAAAAATATTTTGACTTCTTTTTAAAAAATCATTTGACGTAATATTTTTCGACTATTTTTACCATGAGGTTTTTTTGAGTTTTTTCCAAAACATTTTTGGACTTAAAATATTTTTTTACCTTTTTTTCGACCTACCATTTTTTAACTGTTTTCAAAATCATTTTTAACCTAAAACTACATATTTTGAGAAAAAAAAAAATATTTTTTTTAACCTTTTTTTCGAAATATTTTTTGACCTAACCTATTTGGACTTTGTTTTCTAAACATTTGTCAACCTAATATTTTTTAACCTAAAACTACATGTTGAGAATAAAAAAATGTCTATAATATTTTTCAGCCAAATATTTTGAATATTTTTCCAAAACATTTTTTGACCAAAAATATTTTGACTTCTTTTTAAAAAATCATTTGACGTAATATTTTTCGACTATTTTTACCATGAGATTTTTTTGAGTTTTTTCCAAAACATTTTTGGACTTAAAATATTGACACACATTGACTTTTTTTGTAAAATATTTTTTGACCTAACCTATTTGGACTTTGTTTTCAAAAAGAAAAATTGTCATTTTTCCAGTTTTTGGGAAATGTATACTTTAATTTGTATTTTATTGACAAAACTGAATGAATGAATAATAAATTAGTTAGGCAGCTGTGGCTTAGGTCTAAACTTTTCAACAATATGGCTCCTCTCAGTTTAGTGTGAGGGAGCAAATAGTGTGGGTCCTCTTTTCATCAGTCAGCCTCGAAAGCTTCCCATAATTGACAGAGCTGCTGTGTCACATGATAATCATCCGCATTATACACACTGTATGCGTGTGTGCGTGTTGCCCGTCTCTTACACCACAGGCACTGTAACAGAACAGATTCAGGTCAGCTTTGAGCCTCTCACAGATCAATAATGATGTGGAATGGATCTCATGAAGTCTTTTACTCCTGCTGTAATCAAATTGACTAAAATCATGATTGTGTCTGTTAGTTTTTTTTTACCAATGAAAAGAAATGAAAAGGCACAAAAGTCCTCAGAAACCATGCAAATCAGTTGTGCTTTTTCAAAGGACCTGACCGATCTCATACAGAGACCTAACAATTTATTCTCACATGGCTTCACCCTCAGACGGGTTGATGCGGAGCTCTGCATTCTTAGACTCACTGAGCCATTCAATCGTTTTTTTTAAATCCCCAACACACATCTCCAAAAAAACTGCCACTCCATCAGCTAACAAGTTCCCAAAAATGGATTTGAAAACGTAGCTTTTTGTCCGTCTTCAATAACTGTGTATTGGACGACTGATGAGCACAACCTTTCGAAGCTTTTCTGCTGCTTGTCTTCTGGTTTTGGCTCGTTCCATGTTTTTTCTTGTAAGAGACGGGGTGACGGCAAACATTGATGTTCTAATTCAAAACGTACAAGGGTTTCATCTATAAACAGCAAAAATCCATTCAGCTGATGGGACCGTGCTCTGGATTTCTGAGTGATTTGTGAACCACTGATTCCCAAAACATGTTTGAAATTAAGATCAAACCTGTGAAATCAAGGGTTTATATTTGGTTGGATTATGAGCTAATGTTTTGAACCTGACCCATCTGTGAACTTCCTTCCTCAGAGGAGAGTCAACAGATCAGGACTTTATTATAATTAAAGCCGCTTCTACGACACCAGGATCCTTTGGGGTTTGGAAGATACAAGTTTGGAGCCAGCAGGAGGGATTATTTACAGATTATCAGCATGAAAAGGGGTCTAAAATTTGCTTTTGACCTGTTCCTCAATCCACTATGGATTCATGGCCCTGTTATTTAACGTTTAAAAGTCTTAACAGTTTTCTAAAAGATTCACAGGTCAATTTTCATCTCCGAAATACAAATTATACCAGACACTTTCTATTTCAAAGTGTTCTTAAATGTGTTCCCATCACTGCAATATCATGTGGCTTTAACATAAAGTTAAATTAAGTAATAAATGAATGATCGGTTCTCTTTGCATAGTAAATGTATTTAAATCTCAAAGAGTGAGCAGAAAACTGTAGTACTGTAATACTTGAATGGATGTACTTTCCTCTTCTTTTAATAATTCATTCTGTAGGGGTTTCATTCCGGGTCCTTTAAACCTACTTTAGAAATCTTGAGTTTGGGTTTAAAAGAAAATGACTTCTGACCTTATAAGTCTAGCCGCCGGCTTCACCTCCAGTGAATTATCTACTAACACACATATGAAACCGACTTTCACATATCTCATTACGGCCTCAAACCCTTGTTGTGTGTGTGTGATATATATATTATATTGGCTGCACATAGTTCCTGCTATCAATGGATCTTGTTTATCCTTGCTGCCTGTTTTCATTCCCCTCATGCCTTCTTTTATTTGTTCGGGCCTTCCCGAGTGCCCTGCATCTTCTTCAGCCTCCAAACTAAATGACAAAATATGCTGTAGATCGTTCATTCTCCTAAAATGCCCAGGGGTGAAATGTAAGCTCGTTTTGTATTTACTTCAGTACCACATTCAAGCAAAAATAGCTTGAACTACTACAGATTACAGTTTTTCATTCCGCCTGTCCAGTGAAAACCACATAGCTCCAGATGTGTTGATTCTAAATGTTCATGACGAACTCAAGGAAATACTCTCCTAAACAATGTTGTTTTTGATTGTAACTATTATTTCAACTGCAAGGTATCGGCCCCCACCTGCCTGCCATCCTCTGTTGAAGAACCACACGGTGACTCACAGAGGGAGGTGAAATGAAATGTTATCAAAGCCATTATTGTGACGTATTATCGGAAAGAAAACCGCTCCAAGTGGTTGACATGGGGGTCATTTCATTTATAGTTTTCTGTATCAATGACAGCACCATGAGTTACGCTTATATAATAACAATAACAAAATCGGGCAAATGATACAGCATGTTTTTATATAATTCTACACCAAGGCAGTGAAGCACAGGGAGGAGATAACAGGACAAGAGATGATTGTATTACAGAGCAAAAGTCACAGCAGACGTTACATAATTGAACGTTGTGACCGATATCTCGCTGAACATCATCACGTAATATCGCCCCCCCCCCCCCCCCCCCCCCCCCCAAGCATCGTCTGAGGAGCCCAAAGAATAGGACCACACACACGCACATGAACAAATAGCCTGCTGGATATTTATCCGGAGACAAAACATTTTGATTTCAGAGAGAGGAGCCTCAGACTAATGTCTCATAGTCGGAACGTACACAAACAAGACCACGCGTACTATCAGAAACAGAAAATATCTCTTTGACCTTTACCCCCCTGAGCTGAGAACCCCAAACAGAGAGGTGGAGGCGAGGAGAGAGCACGATCTGAGCTCTCATCTCAAACCGAGGGCAGCCGAGCCGAGAGTTTCCCGTGAGGAAGGAAGACCTTATTGTCAGGGAGCACTCATTTTCAGGCTGATAGCGGTAACGAAATCAGCTCATCGGGGGTTTCTGTGTGTGTCCCGACACGTCGGTGGAAAGTTGGCACGAGAGTGACTCAGCTTCAGAAGGACAACACATTAACTGATGTCCAATCAATGCAACGTCGGGGTTCTGAATGAAAACGCCAATGTGGGTTGACGCGGCGGTGGGAAAACGCACACAGACACACAACCTAATCCTCACAAAGAGCGTTATCGGTCCTTCACACCTGATCACCTGCACATCCCGCAGGTGTGTGTACAGTGACCTCGAGCCGCTGGAGGAGAAAATAAAGGCAACCTTTTTTTTATTTTTCAGCGTGACGTCTGTGCAGCTCCGAGGTGTCGGTGAAGCAGAGTGATAAGGAGCCAAGTGCTGTGTGTTTACATGAAGCTCAGGGTGTGTGATGAACCAAACAAAGCCCCCCCCCCCCCCGGAGTAGCAAGTGCTGACGCGTTCAAGGGACGCGCCGTGCAGTCAGCACATCCTTCATCCTGTCTCGCTCTCTAACCATCTGCATTTCCCAACCTCTCAGTCAAAGTCTCTCGGGTGGAGAGCGACACAACTGAGACAAACTGAGACAAACTGAGACAAACTGAGACGAACTGAGACAAACTGAGACAAACTGAGACAAACTGCTGAGATGGGTCAGTTGAAAGCGGCGGAGGGTTTGAGCACATGCACAATGAAAAACACCAGTTCAGATCGCTACTCATCAAATATAAAGGTTGAACTGATCGTATGTCAAAGTATGAGAAGTGTCCATTAAATGTTTATTTGAAGTGTTTCTATTGTGACGATTTGGATTTCTTAAAATAAGTAGCCCATGATGATAACAAGTGACAATAATAATAATAATAATTAGTAATCTCATGTCACTGCATTTTGAAAATATGTCATAATAATTTAGATATGTGTCAAAGAGCACAAAGAACTTGAAGATTTGTTCCTAATATTGGTTTGCTTACTGTCAATCAATAAGACAACAGACAATTTCTAAATTACAATTGAAGATGTTCTTTCTTTCTGCCTCCTTTGTAATTTTTGTATTTTTAGGAATTCCGGATTAAGTGTTAACGACCCTGTTTGAAGGCACATTTAATACATTATTTTATATCATGAGTTAAATGCACGCAGAATGAAAGAGAATAGAGGGCACTGCATTGACATTGGCAGCATGCACATTTCTAATAACTTGTGGTTTCTCCATGGTGTTGCCATTAAAAAAAACGACCTCCAGCCACGTGGAACCCGCAATACAGAAAAACACCCAGAAAGTTACTGACCGTCGGAGCCGCCGAGGCGGGAAACTGGAGCCCCGCCGGCCGGTACGCATCCAGCGCCGAGCCGTTGGATGCTGCAGACAGAGCCAGGGTCTCCGCTCGGGGCCGCGGGCAGTTCGGCTCGTGGTCGCCGCACCGGAGGATGCTCTGCTGCGTGGGTAGCAGCAGCTTGCTCTCCCCGGCGTTCATCCCCACACACACACCTCCTCCTCCTCCTCCTCCTCCTCCTCGCCCCTCCTCTGTCTGAGAGTGAGAGAGAGAGAGGGGGGGGGGGCAGGTGAGTGGATGTGCAACAGGTGGAAAGCAACATGCAGGGACTCCTAATGAATGGAGACATTTGCAAAACATTCTATTGATCCCACTTTTGCTTCAAGGCGTCTCCACTACATCTCAGACACATTCAGATTATTTAAAAATAAATGTGTAATATGTGTAATGTGTAATAAAGTTGTTAATTATATTTGAATGGCTTTAAACTTCCCAGCGGTCCGCTCTACGGACTTCTGCCACCTCTGATAAACAATCACCAGAATCAACTCTTTTCTTTTCCGTCATCAAACCATAATTCTGCCAAACCTCAGATTGACTTCATGTACATTTTTCATGCCGTGCAATGCCAACGTTTCTTTTGTTAAATTATTTCTTGCAACATAGGTTTATGACAAGTACCTGGTGGATGTACTGAAAGTGGCTCCTCCGTCTCCACAACTCAAGAGCCTTCAAGCTGCTTTCTTTCTGAAAGCCAGCAGGAGGCGACACTTCACAAAAGAAAGTCAGATTGTAATTTACATATGAATCTGTTAAAAATATTACCCTAGTTCTGACTTGATCTATAATCTTAGTAAACAATGTAATGTAAGGTTCAAGGGCACAATCAATAGTTTCTGGTTTTCTTTGATACAGCATCATGTTAGTGTAGTGAATTATGTTCTCATTTACACTTAAACATACAAATTCTTTAGTACGTAACTAAAGGCTGCAAGTTTGAAAAGTAAAGAAATATGGACACGTGGAGTTGTAAATATGTCATATTTTAAATGTTTTTTTTTTTTTGTATAAAATATTATATTTGCCTTCAATTAAAATCTAAATATGACGTTGACGCCTCAAAGGACCTAAATACATCTGTATGTTAGAGGGATGATGGATTTTCTATGTACCTGAACGAGTATTGAGGAAGTTGAAAGTGAAAATCCAGGACCGGGATTAGAACCTCAATCAGGTCCGAAGTCGTGAAGAAGAGTAACTTCAGCCCAACTCAAGCGACCCTCCTGCAGGGTGACGTCTTCTTTCGTCCTTCAGAAGTTCAGATTCCTCCTGTTCTTTTTACTTGTCTGCTCAGGTACTCAAATCTGGGATTATTTAGCTCTGGATTACTTAAACCTGCAGGAAAGAACCTCCGAATAAATCTGTTCACCGAGAGAGATCCACCTCTGCAGCTCTGAACCAAGTCCTGACGTATTCAGCAATTCACAAAGTGTTGGCTGCATGAAGTGAGAGGATGAGAAAGCACAGTCACTCAGTTGGACATGTTTATAAGGCAGAGAGACACCACACACACACACACACACACACACACACCTTTATGCATACACATTGTGTCAGTGGGAGGTGTGAGTCTCTAGGTCAGTGCTCTAATGGAAAGTCATTACGTTGATTATATGCTGACCTGATGCTTTGACACTTTATGCAAATGGAGGAGACAAGGACAAACGCTCCCACTGATGAGCACATGACTGCACAGTGTGTGTGTGTGTGTGTGTGACGACTGAGAACAAACTGAAATCACATCAAATGGATTTTGACGCCCAAAGTAGAGCGACCGCTCTGAGCTCATCGTGGCTGCTGTTGACGAAACTTTAACCATTTCGCCGTGTTCCTCCACCCTCGAGTCCAGCTACGCTCTTCTTCGTCCACTTCTTTCCAAAAGGCCGCCTCTTCATCACCTTCTCGTCAGACACTCGAATTGCACTCAGCAGCTCATGGATTCTCGCTTCTGCCGAATTTCAAATTTAAAGGAATTCAATTCGAGGCGTTTGTAAGACATCACGAGAACGGGGGAAACGTGTGGTGGACAGTGCCCTTGACCTTTGACCTCCAAAATCCCATCCACGGATGTTGGAGCTATGAAAGAAATTCCTTAAAGATGTAAATGAGATACAAACGTCCTACAATTTGAATCCAGGAATAATTGATTGAAATGATCAACCATTTAAATGTGACTGCGTGCTTTTGAATAAATCTGGTGCTTCAGGTAGATTCTTTGTACAGGTGGGATGGACGAACACTTAGAAGGACACTTTAACATCAATGCCACAGAAAAAAAGAAGAGAAGAGCTTAAGTCGCAGCTGCTGACATCAACCGCTTTAAGAATAATCACCATTAATGTGTTTGTGTGTGTAACCTGCATCCATTTAATCACTCAAACCGATGGAGAGGGATGTAGGACGCTGAATAATTGACACATTAGGACACACAAAGACACACACAGGAAGTTGAAGGTCGTGCCTCTCAGTTTGAATAAAAGGTGTCTATATATTCCATGATGATTTGCAAAGTGCATTAACCCTGAAGGGAAAGGTTTCATAGATCCGGTCCGTTCAGAAGAATAGGAGGACCACCGTGTACCATCATTGTCTTTCAGCTGGCACGAGAGATCTTCTTACTCACCATTTAGCATGGAGGTGCTTCTTCTTGTCTGACGTCTTCTACACACACACGTTGACCTGTACATTTTTACCTAAAGACAAATTTCACATTCTCAGCAAACCTTGTGGGTGTTCTGACTAAATGAAGAAACATGTGCACACATCTGGTGCTTGTCCGTCCCTCAGGACTTCTGCTTGATTGCCACCAGTTGCAAGAAGCTCCAGGGTGGAGGTGTGTGTGCGGGTGGAGGTGTGTGTGCGGCGGAAGCATTAACAAAATGAAATGGAAAAAAAAACAAAAAAGGAATTCTTAATATTAAATCAGTTATTCTACTGGTCACAGGCACTAATTTATTAAAAATACTTTTAAAAATGGATTGGTTTATTGTTTTAAATGGAGGACATTTTTTCAGAAAGAATTGCACTTGATTCCTGACTTTTTGACCTTGGATTTATTTTACAACACAAAAATACATTTGTTGGTGAGCCGCATGCGCCGTTACCATGGCGATCACAGGTAAATGGGTCCTTTCTTCAAGGCTGAGAACGGAGGCCTGGCTTACTTTGTTCACAACAATTTCAGTGTGTGTATTTCTGTGCGCGGGGAACAAAGTGCCATCAAAAGTGTTCTCTCTGCTTCTCTTCAATTATGCTAATTATTTTCTTTATTGATCAATAAATGGGGACACAATTGTCCAGAGCCCAACTGGAATCCTTCACAGGGTTTTATAAACTCTTCTTGTGTTTACTGTGCAAAAAAATATGGTTGTAAAGTCACCGAAGCTGTCCGTCACTAACGTGAAAGTAGAAGTTGAAAGTGTCGTGAGAAGAAAAGTACAATCACCTTGCATCTGTAATTAGGTACAACATAAAACACTGTCTCGGTGGTGAAATGTGGAGCGTCCCAACACTGCAAAGAATAAGGCTAACTGTCTCCCGGTTTGATGCTTCAATGCAGCTCCGACCCAAATCTCACACTGTTGTGTAACGCTCATTTTGCTGAAAGCGCGGCGTGTGTGTGTCTCAACGCTGTCCACTCAGAATGATGAGTACAGGTGGCCAGTAGCTAATTCAGCATTCTTTTAAAAGGAATGTTTTTTCGATAGACTTAGATATTCGGCATATCCTTTGGCACATTAGGCTTTTGTGTAGGCCTCATTAGTTTAGTTGTGTTTTCTGAATTGAGCAAACTAGTGGCACCTGTTGGCTGAGTGCGTAGGCCTGGTGGGACCAGCATGCACCTGGGCGGCCCAGCGCTGTTAAACCGTGGCAGAGAGGCAACGTGTCCCTGTTCCTGCACTCTGAATTGCGCTGTAAAACCTGTGGTATTGTAATTATTTCGGGGGATGACTCATAATCTGACCGTAGGCGCCATCAGGCCCTCTGCCTCACACCAGGTACGAACCCTCCTACATCGATCACAATGGATGACTGATGCGGATCATCATGTGAAGCAACAGGAAACTGTTTAATCCAACAGCGCCATCCGGTGGACACACGTGGACGCACACTGTCCGGAAAGTAAATGTGTTTCTGTTATGGAAAGTTATTTAAAATCGGGACTACTGACTTCATCCTGAAAAGGAGACGTGCGCGTCTGGGCGTCTGTTTCAATCATCTCGTCACTGTCACATGTGGTCAATATGTGTGAATATATAGACAGAATGTAACAAAAAATAAAAAGTAAACAGAAATTGCAAAAATATGTATTTTGTTTGTGCAGTTACATTAATATAAATGTAATATGGCACAAATAATCACCAGATTTATGCATTTTCCACGGAATAATAAGAATAATAAAACAATGACATACTGATAAAATACCATAAAATATTTGTTTAACCCATTTATAACACTTCCCCATAACGACTCAGAGTCGTGACGATGCCCTCTGGCTCCACCTGCGCTTCCTCCACCTGTCGACACAGGAAGTCCCATTCCAGCCTCCACCAATCCGCGCCGCAGTTTCGCGCTCCCGCACAGTGGGGGAGGGGGGGGGATGTAAATACTGCGTTGACAAATCAGAGAGAAATCCCCCCTTTATTTAACTAAAAAAAATTGTTTTTTTGCGAAACCCTAGTGGCGTCGTGACGCGTCCTTTGCCCGGCAGCGGATTGCTTTTTTTTGGGGGGGGGGGGGACGAGGGACGAGGCAGGAAACCGGATCTGTACGCGGTGAACATAACGAGCATCCACCGGAGCGGATTTACCAAAACACGGCGGTGGCGAAGCGGAACAGCCGACCGGGGGAGATGGGGAGAGTGGCGTTTGTTAGCTGCGTGTGTCCGCTGCTGGACGAGTGATCGTTCCCGGTGACCGTTCGTCAGGGTTTTGATTTTTAGGGGGGATTATCTCCGCTGTGCCACCGAGAGAAGCTTCCTCCTTCCCTCCGGCCGGCCTGACACCATCGCCCGGTCGTCGCTGAATGAATCATCGCCGTCATCACTGGCTGCTGCTGGTGGTGTTGGTGCTAGTGTTGGTGGTGGTGGAGGGGTTAGGGATGCTGTCACTGTACTCTTAACACACCAAAAAAAAAGGAAAACACAAACACACACACACACACACACACACAACAGCAGCTCGCGCACGTCCCCGCGCGTCCCCCCGGGAGCCAGCATGGAGGAGATCCTGCGAAAACTGCAGAAGGACGCGTCCGGCCACAAGCACAAAGCCATCCGCGACGCCTGCGTCTACGCCCGCGGTGAGTGCACAGCAGCCCCCCCCCCCCTCCCTGTCGCCCCTGTCTCCGGCTGCAGAAGGGGGGGTAAACGCTTTGAAGTAACGTGCAGCAGATGGACCAATAAAACAGTCCGATGTCCAAGGGGATGGCGTGAAATGGAACAATCAGTGTTTCCTATAAGTTAATTTAAGGTGGTCAATGCTTAAAGGCTTATACTGAAGTGTGTGTGTGGGGGGGGCTGCACCTGCTATTATGTTTTATTTTGGATAAACAAGCACAACTGGTCATTTCAGAAGCATTCATTTCTTTTTAGATAAAACCAGACGTGATCTTTGCAACGACACAGGAACTTCCAACAAGAAGTCGGTACGAACTTTAAACTGCTGTGATCATTTGGGGGCAGAGGGCCACAGATGTGCTGGTCGCTAATTGGGGCTTCATGCACCATGAGGAGCGGCGGCGGTGACGATGGCCATTTGGCAGGCTGTCATGTGGTGACGTCATGCGTGGCACGGCCCACCCGATCCTATTTGCGTCAGTTGTGCTTTTAAAGAAGATGTGAGGCTACGGGTCTTCAAAAATAATCATCCTTTTTGCTGACTCACTGGTGGCCTTTCGGCCGACTAAAGGGGAGGTTCAGTACCAGGACTTTGAGCATCTTGCACGCGCAGCAATACTTTCTTTAAGAAAAAAGAGCTTGCACATTTTGAATGGAAACTCCTCACCGCCAGTGTCCGTCTGCACGGTTCAGTGCTTTCTCCAGAGCTTCTCTACTCAGCAAAGCAGGAAAAAGCCTCAAACTGCCATCCGAGGACGTCACACTAACAGGAAATTCATTGAACACCACTGAAGCAGGAGGAAAGCAAGCTTTCCACTGACGTCAGTGGGGATATCATTAGTAATTAGAAGGCACGACCTTTTGGTGGCAGGTGAAACTCCTGCAAGCAGGTAATGGGCTCCGATTGTGCTGATGAAGGTGCAAACATGCACGCTAAGTTAATGCACACACACACACACACACTCACACACACACACACACACACACACTCTGCAAGGACGTGTTTATACCTAACAGGGCATGACGTGGTCGGTAGATCTTGGAAACAAGCGTGTGCAAACGCATCGTTTGTCTCCAGTGTGACAAAACGGAAACCATCAGACGCCCAAAGCGGACGCCACCTTAGACACACAGAGACGTGTGTGTGTGTGGATATATATATACAGCGTGAGAGCAAAGCTGGTTTCTGCTGAACCTCTGTGTGCAACATGGCGGCCTGTGCACAGCAACGGGAGAAGGAAATAGTGTTATTTTTGGGGACTATGATTTATTACCATTTGCTACTTTGGATAACAAGCTTTTCCCTTTTTTAACTCTTAAAGTAGAAAACCAGCTTTGATGACATCACCGTGAGCTAATGTCTTATTCCAAACATTTTTCAGTATTAATCTTTTCTCCATGCCTTGTTCGATTACAGAAACCCTGGAGTCTCAGAATGGATCAGTCAAGATTTCCCCTTCAAAGCTTCGGTAAGTTGAACAGTTCAGTTTATCCTTCAACTCAAAGGGCTCCAGAGGGCACGAGGTCAAAAAGTAGAAGAAGAAGAAGAGGAAGAAGAAGAAACCGAATGAGCTTTTGATCTTTGGTCACCAGCCAGCTGTGCGTTTATGGCAGAGACGGATAACCAAATATTCAAATTCAAAGCCGTAGCCTTTCTCTATTTCACGCAACATTTATGACTTGAATGATCAAATCAGTCCTGGGATGCAAATATAGAATTTAAGCCACGCAGCAGTGTCACACATAACTGGGGTTAAACACAGCTGCAACACCAGCATAGTTTATATATATATATATATAATGTTTAATAGACAAATAATATATATTCCCTACAACCCTCTCTTGATTTGATGGAATAAAAGGTAAAATTAACGTAAGGGCCATTGAGAGAAAGGTGCCATAAATTCTGGATCCTTTTGCAGCTCAACGCGCAGTGAATTATTCATTCTGTTGTTTTATTGGGGATTATTGGATTAAATATTGATGATAACGTATTATTAATGCCCTGCCATGGTTCTCGTCCATTGGGCTCCTCTGTCTCTACAAAAAAGGGACACCTACTGTGACTCTGACTGATGTTTTTTTTAAGCAGCTTTAAAGGCAATCAATACCTTTTTTTTATTATAAAGGTCTCCTGTTTGTATTGATGTCAATGCAAGTGAGTTACTGTTTACTTTTAGTTTCATTATGGCCAGATGAGATCCAGATTAAAATGACAAATATGAAAAGCACTGTGGTTTTTTGGTCTTTTCAACCTGAGACGCTGTCTTAGAAATGTTCAGACCGCTGAAGCTACTGAAGCTACTGAAGCTACTGGCGAAACCACTGAGAGCATTAATGGAGTCGTTGTTGTTGCTGGTGTGTTTGCAGGGAGCGCTGTCTGCTGCCTCTCCAGATGGCTCTGGAGTCTAAAAACACCAAACTGGGACAGACGGCGCTTACTGGGATGCAGGTACATTGACTCCATGTGATGAATAACACGGTGCAATCTCCCTCTTTACAAGCAACATGCATCCAGGTTCAACTCCATACACGCTCCGGGTTACTGGATCTGTGTAGCCCAAAGCCCCCCCCCCAAAAAAAAAAAATTCTATCTAAACTGGACATAAAACTCTCTTCTCTCTGCTGCCGCCGTCGTCCAATCAGAAGCTCCTGTGCGAGGACAGGTTTGTGGGCGGGGTCAGCCGGGAGGTGGAGGTCCTGGAGAAGCAGCTGCTCAGCCAGATGTTGGAGGCCATCAGAGTCACGCCATCCCTCCACGAGGACTTGCAGGTGGAAGTCATGAAGGTAAACCTGCCTGAATATATTCTAGAAATAGTGTCGACTCATAATTGTTATTCAAGTGTCTCACAATCTCCAATTTCTGTGACGTTTCCTGTAAACATTGAGCTGTAAAATGTTATCCACCCCATAATATTAAACTTCACTTTTCTTTCTGTCTCCTGTGTGCAGGTCCTGCTGTGCATCACCTACTCACCCAACTTTGACATCAATGGAGACTCCATCCTGCGCATCGCTGAGGTGGGACACGCACAACCTCGTCACATATTTGATGCACCTTTAGCAACACGAGAAAAAGGGGATGTTCTGGTTACCTTTGCCAAACTAATCAGCGATTCGTAGAAATGAATATTGAATTAATTAGGGAGACAAGGTGGTGAAATACTGGACTTACCTGGTTGATTTAAAAAAGTTTATTTTGGTGGCACAAACTCTGCAATCAAATCAACACGGGTGACTTTTAATGGATCAGCTTTCACATGTAGAACTTAAAAATCAGATCGGGACGCAAGTCTTTCCTCACTGATGGATTTAGTCGGATGTAAAGACGACGCGGAGCAAGTCAAAGGGCTCCGTGCACTCAGGCCCTCGCAGCGCCTTTTATCATCGTTCAACATCGTCAATGGAAGGAAGCAATATAACGAGTATTAGTTTGGATTAATAATGAATGTGCACAGCTGCCTGGTGACAGTGTGTGTATAAATATATATATATATATACATTGACCCCATCGTTCCATATCACTGAGCACTCAAAGTAACACGTTAGAATTTGTGCGACCGTTAGTTGACATTTTAGCTTTTAGCTCGGTGCCGACAAATGATCATTTTGAGGCGATGCGAGCTTTCGCAAACCGGACAGTAAAGGTGGACGTCATGAGCGATGTGAATGAATGAGATTGTGCGAGACCCTATGCTGTTTACATGCACTATTGTTTTTCTCTAGACTGATGAAATGTGATACAAAACTATTTTGTGCTGAAAGGCAGCTGTTTACTTACCATTTATAATTATGCTGGTAACCATGCAATAAGGTACTTGAGGCTGTGCTTTATCTTCAATGATGTAACAGTTCTGTGCGTCGGGCCTAACTACAGCCTCCAATTGTTACATTACTGGATGATAAAGTACAGCCTCTCGTACCTTATTGCTTTTATATGAAGGGCAAACAGATCATTCATCAAGGTTTAGAGCTTTAGCGCCACGAGAGAGCAAGAGAGGGGTTTTTTGCTCTCTTGTGGAGAAACTCGGTAACGGTTGCCATTGGCAACCCTCTCGAGAAATTGACAAAACACTTTTGGCCCTTTTTGGTTTTTTATTAGTGGCAAAAAAACGTATGAAAAAACTGCAAAACCAACGCAAAACTCCAAAATACATATTTTTAAAATAGGAATGCAGCACATGTGTTCACACCAGTGGGCACAGGCATCTGCTTCAGAGACCGTATGTGATGATTCTTTTTAATGGCGTGAACTGTACTAAAGCTTCTATTCTTTCATGGCACATTTTCCTTATTATGCTGAAACTGCATATTTCTCAATTAATCAAAATATAATTGTATGGCTAAAAATGTTTCTGTTTTTTGTAGTGTGTGACTGTGCCATGAATGTCCTGATGCGTACTGTCACACACAGCGAGGCACAGGTTCTGGATGCAGGGATTGGCAGCACTTATTTTGATTTATGGAGTTTCAGCCGCCTGGGGTTTGAGGTTAAAAACGTCACCTTTTTGTCGCCACCATTTCACTTGCATGACACGACTCAAAATGAGCTTTTTAAAAGTGGTTGCGACCGGCCCCCTCCGTTGATTTGATGTACCTTCAGTTCAGTTTGTTTAGTGTTTTATCAAGCGGCTGGTTTTCTGTAGGCTGTAGCAGGTGTCCCTGTCAGAGCCACCCTACACAGCCTGCATCCCCTAGAGGACGGGGAAGGTAGTCCGGTCCTTTAGGACTGCAGCCAAATGACAATCGGTGACT
Source organism: Pungitius pungitius (assembly GCF_949316345.1). Taxonomy (NCBI): domain Eukaryota; kingdom Metazoa; phylum Chordata; class Actinopteri; order Perciformes; family Gasterosteidae; genus Pungitius; species Pungitius pungitius. Next base: position 2,846,612 of record NC_084912.1, on the reverse strand, counting down.
TTGATGATTGCTTGGAGCTGGAAGAGGTTTTAATTTTGGGAGGCAGCAGGAGGCTGCACCTCACTCCGTTGTTCATCTCGAGCAGATGCTGAGTCTGTGAGGAATCTATGATGCAGCGTGTATTGATCCTCCGTTAATTAGACCCCATATGGTGGAGGTGGAAACATCCCGGAGCCTTCAAAGACTTAACGTCTGAGTATGAATAGCCCAGCTGGTCATTGTTTGCAGCTCTGCGTGAGGCCGGTAGACCCTCAAGCTCAGCCGATACAACAGACCTTTTTGTAACGAGTGAAATGAATCCCTTTTTATTGCTGACATGCGCTCTATCTCTCCCCTAAAACCCTGTTTGTGCTTCTTTGGTGTGAAGAGCTGAGCCTTGAAAAATCCCAGCTAATGATGAAACGTGTAAAAGTGCATTTATCTATTTTGTGTTGTTTGTATTCTCCGTGCTTTCTTTTATTGTTTTACATGTAAGGTTTGTCTAAGGCAATGAAATGTGCTGCATCTAACATTTGCCTTCATATTGCGGATTTCGTATTGACTGCCTGGGCGTGAGGAGCTGGTCACTGTTTTCTCAGACAGTACGACCCCCCCCCCCCCCCCCCCCCTCCTCATGATTCTACAGAGCACTTTGGTTAAAAGCCTGTGTCGTTTCACAGAGGGTTGTGTTGCTGCTCACCAACTGCCTTCCACAGCCTTTACTCTGTGACCTTCTTATCTGGCTGGAAGCTGTTACGAGACTAATGTGAGGGAGGAGGCGGGGTGGTACCCTCTGACGCCATGGAAACCGCCTCCTAAATCTCCCAGATAGTTCTTGGGGAGTCAGGACCTCATCTGCTTTTTGTGACTCGGATGTCAGAATCTACTGTGTTTGTTTTGTGTGTGTGTGTGTGTGTGTGTGTGTGTTTAGGTGTGTATCAAGACCTACATGTCCAGCTGTCACCAGCGCAGCATCAACACGGCGGTGCGGGCCACACTGAGTCAGATACTGGGAGACCTGACGCTGCAGCTGAGGCACAGACAGGAGGTCACGCAAAGCACACACACACACACACACACCACGCAATGGCTGTCGACACATAGAAACACTGTGATGCGATCAAAGATCAATAAAAGGAACATTGCTGCTACACTGACATTCATATGAACACTGCTATTGCTTTTGTCTGTTTTTATATCATTCAAAAAATGTGCCCCACACTAAAAATAAATAAATGGCTTGTGTTTTTGGTCAAACACAGGCTTTTAGGTAAAGTTTTACTAGTTGTATATATATTTTTTAAAGGCGTACTGAGATCTCCTCCTCCACAGGGGGCCGACGGAGACGAGGTGACAGCCGTGCCGCTGCACAGGAGAGGTAAGCTCACGCGCAATAACGTGCACCGAATCACCGCAGAGGGAGGCTCGGGTTCAGGAAGACGTCTCTCCACCAAGTGGTTTGCTGCCATTCGAACAGTTTTATAGCTGTTTAGTAAAGCTGCTGTAATCACCAGTCTGCAGGTAGTAAGATCAACGTCCACAATGAGGAAGTCAGGGTGATACTACACAGTCACACACACACACACAGACGATAGTGATTCATTTTATCATTTCATATACATATTTAATAATAGTAGGTGCCATGGATTCACTCGGTGTTGTATGTGTGTTTTTGCAGATATTTCTCCCACCAGCCAGGCGCTGTGTGAAGATGTGGTGACGGTTCTGACTGTGTTCTGTGAAAAACTGGAGTCGGTGGACAGGTAACAACTGCAGTTGTTTTCTCGTTATAAAAATATGTCAGTCAAAATACGGGGAAAAAAAATATTATGTTGAAATATTTTTTGAACAAAGTCACAATATGTCAGGTCGAAAAATGACATAGAAAAAAAAATAGTCAAAATATGTCATGGAAAAAATCAAAAAAATATTAATAAATTATAATGTCGGAAATGTTTTGGAAAAAAAGTGTTTGACAAAAATATTTGTCAGAAAATTAAGTCGGGTCAAAATATTTCATGGGGAAAAAAGTACAAAAATATTAGGTCAGAATATGTGATTTGCAAAAAAATATATTTTTATTTGGTCAGAAAATATAAGCTGAAAAAAATGTTTTGGAGAAAAAAAAGTCAAAACATGTAAAATCAAAATACGTCTTTAGGTCAAAATAATTCAGGAAATGTCACGAAAAAAAAAACATTAGGTCAAAACTCTTTGAAAAAAAAAAAAGTCAAACTATGTTCCTCTGAATGCTCCTTGTTGTTGTGTCTTTCCGTCCTCCAGTGAGAACCAGCTCCTCCAGCTCTTCTACCTGGAGTGCATCCTCTCGATGCTCAGCAGCTGCCCTCCCACAATGCACCTGTCCAGAGGCTTCACCGACCTTGTGTGGTAAGACATGTGTCTATGCAATTGTGTCCGTGATCTTATTCAAATGCTTAGCAGATGCATCATACGACCTTTTGGGGAGACCGGTATGTATTCATTCATCCATAATGTTCCTTCACCCAGGAAGCAGCTGTGTCCGTCACTCGTGGCGATCATGGGAAATCCTGTCAACGACAAAACAATCGCTTCCCACCACGGCTACGCGGCGCCGTCGGACCGCCCCTCGGACAGACACGTTCTGGGTAACTGCGTTTAACGCGTCGTTTTGCAGATAAATGCTGTTCTTTTCTATTCTGGTTTAGGGCTAAAGACGACTTTTCATCCTCCAGGATTTTAGTCCATCTTCATGTCCCCTTTTGTGTCTCCACCTCCAGGAATGGGCCAGGAGGTGGACTCCTCCGCCGGAGGGGTGTCCGATCAGGGCAGGGGCTCCGGCTGCTCCTCCAGCGCCCCCGCCAGGATCGCGGCGGTGGTGCGCACGGTGTGCTACGTCGCCGCGGAGCTGGTGCGCCTGGTGAGCTGCGTGGAGTCGATGAAGCCGGTGCTGCAGTCGCTGTACCACAGGATCCTGCTGTACCCGCCTCCCCAGCACCGCACCGAGGCCATCCGCATCATGAAGGAGGTGGGAGCAGGAGACTTTTTCTCCCCACAGCATCCTGTAACTTCTCAGATGGGGTTTTCCACATTCAGGCAGCCATCAATGGATAAGTGTGTGTGTTGTAGATCCTGGGCAGTCCGCAGCGGCTCTACGACCTCGCCGGCCCATGCGTGGCCGAGCCTGAAACCCGGAAGCGCTCCTTCTCAAAGAGGAAGTCCCACCTGGACCTGCTTAAACTGTTCGTAGCTCATCTCTCGCTGTTCTTTATTTGACTTTTCTTGCAGAATGGCCTTTCTGAAGTTGACCTTTTCTTTCTAGCATCTTGTTATAACTTTAGGGTTTCCTCCTTAGCCCGATGTTTTTCATTGATGTTCTTGAGAAAAGGAGCAGAATAATTGACCATGAAGTGGGCATCACGATTTTTCACCTAGTAAATAGGCAGCAATTAACCAAATTAGAATCAACCCATGTCTATATGAAGCGGTTATATATGCCTTCCTTCTTCAGGGTGATGGACGGGATGACCGAGGCCTGCATGAAGGGGGGCATCGAGGCGTGCTACTCGTCGGTCTCCTGTGCCTGCGCCCTCCTCGGGGCGCTGGAGGAACTGTCGCAGGGCCGCGGCATTCAACCCGAGCAGGTACGCCACTGCGACAGGACGGCCCCCGAACATCACGAGGGGTGCTGCCGGCGTTCTGCGCCGCTCTCAGGGGGGGGCAACAATCAAGTTTGTTAACGTGGCAGCTGTTCCGCAGGCGCCGCTTCTCCTCAGGCGACTCGCGGACATGAAAGACGGGACGGAGTCGACGCGCGAGTCCATGGAGATCAACGAGGCCGACTTCAGGTGGCAGAGACACATCCTGTCCTCTGAGCAGGCTCCCTGGGAGCCGTGCTCCTCCTCTTTCTCCTCCTCCGCCGCCCCCGCCAACGTGGCCGCCGAGCGCAGCCCCGACATCAGCATCAGCATCACCACGGAAACGGGCCATACCACTGTGGATCTGGAGCCGGTGGAGCTCGCCGCGGGTCTGGCCCAGACTACTCCCGAGGAGTGTGGGGAGGACGCCCGCCTCCCCCCGCTCGCACCCCGTGGGGAGCAGGAGGGGAGCGAGCTCGCGGCGACCCAGGGGAGCGGACGGGAGGAGGGAGGACGTGCGATGGAGGTCGAGGGAAGAGGAGAAAAAGACACAGCTGGAGGAGGAGGAGGAGGAGGAGGTGGTGGTGGAGAAAGAGGAGCTGTTGTTCCTCCAGATGTGGTGCAGCGAAGTCACGGCCTCGTCTACCCAGACATCACCAACTTCCTGTCTGTGGAGTCCAGGACCAGGGGGCCCCCCGGGGGGGGGTCGCGATACAGCGAGAGCAACTTCAGGTGTGTAAAGAGCGATTGGTGTACACTGTATTTGAGAAGCCTTTGGTTTCTTTGTTGCTTTTACGCTTGTCGGCTGGAATGCAGCAAACCACGCACCGATTCTCAGGCGCTAATGTGTCAATGTTCAAAAAAATGCACAAAAAGAGAAAACCTGACAAACCTGATCAGAAACACCTGCTCTGAATAGATCTATTGATTTAAATCAAAGTTGTTCATTAGCACAGTCCTTTCTGCCTTATAATCAGCTGTGTAGAAATGACATCACTCACCTCCCTGCCTCCCCAGCATCGAGGAACAGGACTTGTCGCGCACCGAGTTCGACTCGTGCGACCAGTACTCGATGGCCGCGGAGAAGGACTCGGGCCGCTCCGACGTGTCGGACATCGGCTCCGACAACGCCTCGCTGGCGGACGAGGAGCAGCAGCAGCAGCAGACGCCTCGGGACTGCCCGGGCCACCGCTCGCTGCGCGGCGCCGCCCTGTCGCTCAAACTGCTGCGCAACCAGGAGGCCGACCAGCAGGGCGCCAGGCTGTTCGTGCAGTCGCTCGCCGCGCTGCTGCCCCGGCTGCTGGGACTGGCCTCGGCCGGCGAGGTGGACCTGTCGCTGCAAAACTTCTCCTCGGCCTTCTGCTCCGGACTGCAGGCCGGTGAGAGACTCCGGATGCAGAGGGTTAGATTTAAAGCGGAAAAAAAACGAAAAGCAGGGGGATTCGGTTTTGTTGCCGTGTTTGAAAACTGGGAGGTGTGTGTGTGTGTGTGTGTGTGTGTGTGTGTGCGCGTGTGCGCTAAACAAACACAGGGTATTTGCCGAAGGTGGACCCATCAGCGCAGCAGTCTTACTGTTATAATTCAGCTGTGGCCACAGGGAAGTCTCTGCTCCCATAATGAATCACAGTTTAAGTAAATCCGGTAAATATACAGGGGTATTCATTTATTTGTGTGTGACGTAAAGTGAACAATAAGAGTGATCTAACTGAAGGTGTGAATTGTGAGTTTCTTCTTTTTCTTTTAGCCTCCATAAATATAGAATTCATCACTTCAGTTTTTTTTTAGGCATGACCCACAATGCATCTGCAAAAGCAGGGAGCCTGCTGGGAGTTTTGACATTGCCAGAGCAGAACATTCTGAATTAAATGAAACAATACGATCAAATGACTTTATGGATTGGATCGAGGCTGCAAACCCCCGGAGTGAAACACCTGACTCATTAGTCTCAGCTCACTCCCTCCTTCACCCCCCCCCCCTTCTCTCCCTGTGATTCATCCACGTTTTAAATTTTAATTTCTCACATTTCCTTCTTCTCTATCCCCTTTCTCCTTCATTCCGCTTTATCTTTTCCCCCACTCGTCTTCCTCTAAACACTAATACTGGTTTATCTATACCCCCCCCCAGGTGGGATCCACTCCCCGGGCTTCGAGGCAGGAGACACCCTGAGCTGTCAGTCCCTGATGAACGCGGACGGCCTGTACCTGGTGTCCTACTACGCTCTGCTGCTCAGCCTCAAACTCTGCTGCTGCGACTACTACCGGCGCCGCACGCTCGCACCCGTCCTCAGCCTGGTGAGCAGCAAACGACCCCCTCCCCACCCCCCGGTGGAGGTCTGAAACTGATGAAATGGAATAGCTGGATGGATCTTGATGACTGGCCCCTTTGTCGCAGAAGGAGTTTGTGCGTCTGATCCAGAGCAGCGGCGTCCTCGTGGTTCTCTCTCAAGCCTGGATCGAGGAGCTCTACCGCCAGGTGTTGGAGCGCAACCTGCTGGGCGAGGCCGGGTACTGGGGCTCCCCGGAGGACCACACGCTGCCGCTCATCACCGTGCTGACAGGTACCTACTCCACCCGTTCGCCTCAACCTCTGTGGTTTCTCACCTTGAAGGTGATTAAAGGATGGAAACTTGGTGGACATTTTCTTGGACACAATGTTACTAAAATTCCCCAGAACTCGTGTAATTGTACGTCATGGTTGGCCAAAAGAACCCTCTAAAATAACCACATCAATTGAGAACCAGATGGACGATGTTCCCTCCTCCCCAGATATTGACGGTCTGGGCAGCAGTGCGATTGGAGGACAGCTGATCAGGAGAGCGTCCAGCAGATCGCCGCTCAGCTGTGCCAAGGCGGACAGTGACACGGTGTTGGCAGGTCGGTGGACGGAATGCGACGGATAGATCGATCGATTCGGTTCATTCACGGATTTACTCAGTGAATTATTCAGTGGTTTCATATCGCTACACGCGGGGATAGAAAAACAACAAAGGGCGAGGTGGGGAAAAAGAGAGGAGGGGGGGCCGACTCAGGCCGAGATGGAGAGAATGAGTCAACGACCAGGAGGACAAAGGCTTGGCCAGGGTCGCCATGGTAACGGCTGCTGAGTCAGTCCCCCGATGACGCATGTGCTCTTTATTTTGTTGTTGTTGTTGTGTGTGCATGTGCATCTGTTCCTTGAGGCAAACACGGAGTAACGGCTCCGCCTTGCTGACGAAATGTCAATGCTGGCAAAAATAACGTCAGACCTGTTGCATCACGTCTTTGACCTCATTTAATCGGCCGTGCGACGTTTTTTTTTTTTTTTGTTGTTTTTTCCAGGCGCAGTGTTCTCGCGCTTCATCCTCACCGGCGTGTGGAAGAACCTGATCGACGTGCTGTCCACGCCGCTCACCGGCCGCATGGCGGGCAGCTCCAAGGGCCTTGCGTTCATCCTGGGGGCGGAGGGGGTCAAGGAGCAGAGCCAGAGGGAGCGGGACACCATCTGTCTGAGTTTGGACGGCCTGCGCAAAGCGGCGGCGCTCAGCTGCGCTCTGGGTGCGTCGGTCTCGCGCTTCATGTGTTAATGAGAAAACTTGGACAGCTCTTACATCTCTTGTCACATGTCCTGTTTGGAACGAATCATCAATCTGCACAATAAGAGTCCCTCCCTCCTAATACACCACAAGGACGAAAGAGATTAAATGAACTGAAGTGTATTGTGTATTTTTAAATACAATAACTATCACTCGGATCAAAGAAATAAGACAACATGATCACTATTAAATGCTTAAGTTACAAACCCATAGATGTTGTCATTTGTGTGTGTGAATGTGTGTGTTTTATTTTGTAGGTGTGGCTGCCAACTGCGCCTCGGCTTTGGCCCAGATGGCCGCAGCCTCCTGTGTGCAGGAGGAGAAGGAGGAGAAGGAAGGCGGCGAGATGGGCGACGCCATCACACAAGGTACCGAGAGCCAGCTCGCACTGCTGGGACGGATACACACATGCGCGCTGACGCACGATAACGCAAACACACAAACACGAAAAGCAACCTAACACAGAATGTGAGTTGGCAAGGGTTTGATTGACACATTGTTTATCCAAAGTATTTGTGTGTGTGTGTAGTGCCATTTTCCTCTGATGATGGCTTTTTTTAAGAAAGGTTGCACTTGCATATTGCTGCTTGTGGAGACCTACATTTCTACTGTAAGTTACATACCTGTGTGTGTGTGTGTGTGTGTGTGTGTGTGTGTGTGTGTGTGTGTGTGTGTGTGTGCGTAGTGAAGCAGCGCGTTGAACATCGTCTGGAGCAGATCGGTCGTCCTCAGGGAGTCCGCCTCCACACGGCTCATGTGCTGTGTATGGACGCCATCCTGAACGTAGGCCTGGAGATGGGGAGCCACAACCACGACTGCTGGCCACATGTCTTAAGGTGCACGCACACACACACACACACACACTAACATAGCAATGCTAGCTGCTACCCAGTTTCCACCATCTGAAATATTTACCAGAATTTCTAATTTACTGGTTTTCTTTCTCTCTCTCTCTCTCTCTCAGGGTGACCGAATACGTCAGCTCGTTGGAGCACGCCCACTTCAGCGACGGCACCTCCCAGCCGCCGTCTCTGACCACCATCACCCAGCAGAGCCAGCAGGCGGGCGCCGTGGACCTGGGCACGGAGCTGAGCTGCGAGCCCAGCCCGGAGGCCTCGGAGCTGGGCCTGAGCCGGCCGGTCATCCAGCCCCTGTCCATCCAGGAGCTGCTGAGGGAGAGCAGCCGAGGACGGGGCCTGGACCTGAAGAGCGGCAGCCTGATGACCGGGACCAGCGCCGCCAAGGCCGTGTGTACACTGTCTACGCAGGCCGACCGGTAGGGCGCCCCAGGACGTCGCACGATCATCTCAATGATCATTATAAATCTACAGTATACTCCTCTCATAATGCAGCATAATGCTTTTTTCTTTTTTTTTTTTACAACAACCACAAGATGGCAGCAGCAGCGCATCGCAACCTGAGACTGTGGATTAAATGTAGAATTGGGTCAGGGTCAAGTTCAGAGTCCTCACGGGTATCTAAAGTACAAACGTGTCTGTATAAGTGTGCGGGCCAACAGTTCTGCGCTGGTTAAAGTTTGGCACAAGCAGGGAATAAACTGTGTTTATTTCAAGGATCATCTCTTATGTAACCGGTTATCCTGCTGCTTTTAGGGGCAAAGAAATGTTCCCTCTGATCTGTTGCAGCAGATGGACAGAACACATTTCCCAAGCTGAAATTGCGGGCCAAAACATAGTGAATGGTCCTCTGCAGCGGGCTGTGACCTTCGATGGCCCCCAAACTGTGTTCTTCTGCACTATTATTATTACTACAATGTTTTCACTTCACAACCATTCAAAGGCTGTTATTCTTTAATGATTTCGGGTCATTTTCTACTGTAGATGTTCCCGTGGGTGTAATGGAAACACTGTGCGTGTGTCTGTGTGTGTGTGCATGTGTGTGTGCGTGTGTTCCAGGTTGTTTGAAGAAGCCGTCACCAAGCTGAACCTGGTCGGGCTGGTGGGCTTCTTGCAGCAGCTCAGGAAGGCGTCTCAGTCTCAGCTGTTTGACTCCGTCACTGAAACCGGAGACTATTCTCTGGCAATGCCAGGTACACACACACACACACACACACACACACACACACACACACCTGGCTCCTTCGGTGAATCCTTGCTAATATCCAGAATGAACATATAATGAAGAATTAAGTGTGCATAGTTCTGACATTGAACTATAATCCATCTAGAATGAATAAAAGGAAGGGGAAAAGCTCTCTTAAAAAACGGGTTACATCACCACACGGTTAGGGCGTTTAATGAGGAGACGAATGAAGCGCTCCCCCTTCATGCCTCCGCTGTGCGTCCGAAGGGGAGGCCAAGTCGACCCTGGACCGGCGCAGTGCTCTCCATCTCTTCCGCCTGGGCGAGGGCATGCTGAGGATCGTCAGGAACCGCAACCGACCGCTGCTCCACATGATGCGGGCCTGGAGCGTCGTGGCACCGCATCTGGTGGAGGTAGGCCGCTTCCATCTTCAAGGGGTCAGCGGGGCGGGGTCAAAGGAAGTTAGGAAACCGGAATTCAAGGAATTCTTGAATTTAAACATTAAACCAATTGTTCTTCACATGCGGCCTTTAACTCTCGGGGATGACGTTAAAGAAGATGATCTCCAAAAATGAGCATTGTAGCTCGCCGCTGAGACAGTGAAGAGGTTGTTGTTCCCGCAGGCTTCGTGTCACAAAGAGCGCCACGTGTCCCAGAAGGCCGTCTCCTTCATCCACGACGTGCTCACCGAGGTGCTGACCAGCTGGCCGGAGCTGCCGCACTTCCACTTCAACGAGGCGCTGTTCAGGCCCTTCGAGCACATCATGCAGCTGGAGCTGTGTGACGAGGACGTCCAGGACCAGGTGCAGTACCGACCCGCCATCCGTAAACGCCACGCACGCGGTTCGCCACGCGGTCAGGAACGAGTATCCAGGTTTGTCTCGCCCCTCCCCCCCCCATCCCCCGCAGGTGATTACGTCGATAGGCGAGCTGGTGGAGATGTGTTCTCCTCAGATCCTCTCAGGCTGGAGGCCTCTGTTCAGCGCTCTGAGGACTGTCCACAGCAGCAAGAGCGACACCAAGGACTACCTGCTGGGAGAGTACTCCATGGGTACCAGTGCACACACGTTTGGTTTATTATAAATACCTGAGGTTTCGTCGACGGAAGCAACCAAAATGCTCTTCTTTCATTGCTCCCCCCCCCCCCCCCCTCGTGTTCTCTCCTCCAGGGAAGTCCCAGGCACCGGTGTTTGACGTCTTCGAGGCTTTCATCAACACCGACAACATCCAAGTCTTTGCCAACGCTGCGACCGACTACATCATGTGCCTCATGAAGTTTGTCAAGGGCTTAGGTTTGTCTCGCCGCTTCATTCAGTTCGTTACTGTGACTTTTTCCGTCTGGGAGTACGTACTCATCACAGTTACTATTGTGTGTGCGTGTGTGTGTGTGTGTGTGTGTAGGAGAAGTGGACTACAAGGAGATCGGAGACTGTGTCCATGTGTCTGGTTACAGCTCCACTGACCTCTGCCTGCCTGCTCTGGACTACCTACGCAAATGTTCGCAGGTACGACCTTTTTTTCTTTTGGCGAATTGTGTGCGTTTTTTATTAATCCAAAACAATCATTGAGTAGCTGCTGATGGAAGAAGCTTCACATGCACATCCTCAATCACGGGGGGGGCGTAATTGAGCTTTTGACTCGACAGCTGCTGGCAAAGATCTACAAGATGCAGACCAAGCCCGTGTTCCTGGGGGCGCGGCTCGCCAGCCTGCCGATGAGATGCCAGGAGCGCTCCATCAGCACCGAGGACGGGATGGACTGCGTCCTGCAGGAGTTTGACGACGAGACTGGTAACGCGCACGTTGCTCTCTTTTCTTCTCGATCTCTCTCTCTCTCTCTGACCCCCCCCCCCCCCCCCCCGTCCTGCAGGGCTCATCCAGGTGTGGATTTTGTTGCTGGAGCAGCTGACTGCGGCGGTGTCAAACTGCCCCCGCCAGCACCAACCTCCGACCCTGGAGCTGCTCTTCGCGCTGCTCAGGGAGGTCTCCGCCGTGCCAGGTAATCTTACTAAGGAATGCGTCACCTGACCTCAATCCGAATGCTCCTGCGCCTCGCCTGCACTTGATGTGAACGGCCGCCGCTGTCTCCCCCCCCCCCCCGCTGCAGGTCCCGGGTTCGCCATCTTCTCCGTCATCCAGCTGCTGCTTCCCGTCATGTCGCTGTGGCTGCAGCGTAGCCACGGCGACCACTCCTACTGGGACGTGGCCGCGGCCAACTTCAAACACGCCATCGGCCTGTGCTGCGAGCTGGTGGTGGAGCACGTCAACAGCTTCATACACTCAGGCGAGACGCGGCTGCTGGCGCCGTAGCTTTTCCCCCTATTGGCCCAGTTTGTTCAGTTCAGCGTCACCCAGACGAGTTTGTAAAGGTTTTTGAGCGGTCTTTTAAGATACTAAATAGTTACATAGACATTGCTCCACATAAACCCCCCCGGGTTAGCTTCCACTTTGTTTTGAGATAAGCACTGAAGAACTGTATTGTTTTTAAAGCTAAGCCTTTCTCTAAATAGGGCAAAAGGCTCCCTGGCGGTCAAATATTGTCATGCTCCTGCAACAACATTTGTCCTTTTCAGCTAGTGCAACGCGCATCAGAGACGAAACACTCTGAACCCTCGGTCCACCCTCACAGACAGAGCGATGAATCGTCGTTGCTCGCCATCGTGTACAAAGTGTGTCTGTGCACCAAAGTGAAGCAGAGCGCGATTGATGACTCGTTATTCCACTGCCCTCTTTAGGCAAAGTTCAATTGCAGCCACTCCAACTCAATCCTGTGTGCTAATGGTTTGCCTTGTTATGGTGTGTGTGTGTGTGTGTGTCTCTCTGCAGATATCGGTTGCGAGTCCCTGATCAACCTGATGCTGAAGGATCTGTTCAAGCTGCTGGTGGCGTGTGTGTCTGAGCCGGCAGAGACCATCTCCAGAGTGGGCTGCTCCTGCATCAGGTGACGCTGCTTAAACACCCAACTAGAAAACGCAGGAATCTCTAAATCTCGATCAGCGTCTTTTTAATAGTCCAAATCATGAATAGCCGTAAACTGCTTCCAAAGGAGAAGGTGGCTGAAATATCTACTGTGGCATCCAATGCATTAACAATAGGAATGAATGATAGATACTTAACGATGGACAGTCGTTAGAAAGTATGTGATCAGATCCCTTTTAGGTTGGGGGTCGTCTCTCGTCCAACCTGTGCGGCCTCTCTCCAGGTACATCCTGGTCACCGTGGGCCCAGTGTTCACAGAGGAAATGTGGAGGTTGGCCTGCTGTGCCCTGCAGGACGCTTTCTCGGCTACTTTAGAGCCCGTCAAGGTAAGCGACGCGATTACATGTCGATGTGTTTTTTTTTTCAAATAGTCAACACACAAATGTAAACAGGAAGGAGAAAAACGTAGATGAGAAATGAGAAAAAATGTGTTAAACTTGTTTAATGTCTGGACATTAGCAGAAGAATAAAGTAGAGCCGTCAGATAATGTGTGTGTGTGTGTGTGTGTGTGTGTGTGTGTGTGTGTGTGTGTGTGTGTGTGTGTGTGTGTGTGTGTGTGTGTGTGTGTGTGTGTGTGTGTGTGTGTGTGTGTGTGTGTGTGTGTGTGTGTGTGTGTGTGTGTGTGTGTGTGTGTGTGTGTGTGCGATATCAATAGAGGGGACACAGCACCAGGCATTCTATTGATGGATTTTGTGTTCTTCTGACCGACTGCTGCTAAGCAGCTTTACAGCTTAGAAACAAGCTGATGTGGGGGGGGGGGGGGTGAGAGGGGATGAGAGTTCTTGATCAAAAGCATTAAGAAAGACAACGATGAAATGTGGTGTCCTTTTTTTCAATTCTGTCTTCTCGTTGAAGCACTTTTTGGGGGAATTCATCTCACAGATGATCACCTTTTGTCGAAAAGGACATCGGATAAAACTCTTCTGTCCACAATGCATCGGGAGTCTCTAGGGTTTAAAAACTCTCAGTTTAATACTTGACATCTCAACATATAGCTTAACGTGCTCTGGGCCACATTGACAGATACGCAGCAGGTTTCTTTATGTAACTGTGACTCCAACAGTTTGGTTTTATCTGGCACATTCCATTTATTTAGGTCTTGTTGCCGTTAACAGTGTCCTGTTATCAAGAGGCATGTTGGATGCTATTAAATATGCAATGATAAAATGAACGTTGGGACGGTTTTGTTTGTTCTACATCAGTGTATGTGCATAACCACCATCCGTGAATACATAAATGTGTGTGCACACATGTATATGTACCCACCCAGACACGCTGTTGTTGATTTACTGTGTAAATGAAATGACTCCTCGCAGTGAATGCGTGGTGTTTTTTTTAGAGGAAACTGGCGGCGGTGAATATGAAGCTTTAACGTCTTTAACGTGAAGCTCGTGTTTTTCACACACGGCCGTGACCTTTCGCTCGGGCCTACAGAAAGGCTGCATGCATCACAAGCACCGCAAGCCGGGTCACATCAGATATAATGCGGCGGCTGCGTTAAACTGTGTAATACCGCCTGAGTCCAGCAATAATCTTACATGTGGTCATCAGCTGGCGCCATTTATTCTGCATTGATGTGGTCGGCGGCTCTTCGCGTTTTTATTGAGGAGGTATCCTTGTATTTCAATCCCCCCCCTCCCCCTCTCCGTGTCTCTCTGCAGAACCTCCTGGCGTGTTTTCACAGCGGTTCGGACAGTTTTTCCGGAGACGCCTGCGAGGTGAAGGTGGCGGCTCCGTCCCACTGTCCTTCGGCCGAGGCCGAGTACTGGAGGATCAAAGCCATGGCTCAGCAGGTCAGACGATCTATTGGCCGCGAGGAAGTCAGAAGGGGGAGTGTTGAGTGCGCTTTAAGCGTACGACTCGATATAACAAAGTGCACACTAGCGTTCGGGGGCGTGTCTCTGCAGATTAAAACCTTATGATTATGTCATGCTGTATTGCATTTGATTTATCAGCTTTTCTCTTTCTGCATCATCCGGTCTTTGGGCTTCTCGGGACGAGGATGTAAAAAAAAAAAAGTAAATGTAAAACGTGTTTTAGTTCAGTGCCAGAGAGAGACGCACAAGGTTATGAATCTAAACACACAATAATAGTGTAGTTATGTATAAGTATTCTTATCTGAGCTTCATTCAGAAGCTCTTTCAGTCAGCAGGGAGATCCACGTTTTAAAATGCAAACCGCAGTTTTACAGCAAACCCTCTGACCCCGAGGCCATGAAGGGGCTCTTTTGCCCCCCCCCCAAGCAGGGCTGCAAAAAATCTGCATTATTGTCCTCAATAATTCAAGAGGTTTTTGTGTTGAAACTGATTACCCAAAGCCATAAAGGATATTCATAGGAAATATTCAAGAAAAGTAGACTAGAAATCGAGTTACCTCCAGCTGTCTTTCTCCTTAACTCAAAGAACGAAAAGACGCAATGAAACTTCAATGAGGAAACATTATACGCTAACCGCAGTCCCCTTTGTGTCCCAGGTCTTCATGTTGGACACCCAGTGCTCCCCGAAGACGCCCAACAACAAGGAGGGCTTCGAGCACGCTCAGTCCTGCGTTCTGGTCATCGAGCTGCCGACGGACCAGCAGGCCAACGGGCGCGCTCCGAAGAGGTGGACGCCGCGCACACAAGGACAAACCTCCACACCCCAAAATATAACTCCCATTCAGACTAATTCAGACACGGGTGGTGATTTTTTTAGGAGGAGTATTTCTTAGTAGATGTGCTGTCTAAACCTTTTATTTAGACACAAATCCAACCCTCACTAACGGTCTTTGCTTGTCTTTCTGCTGCTGTGGTTGAAGGAAAATTGGGTGAGGCGGCTCTCTTTGACGTTGTTCCTGCGCACGTGTTTGTCTCAATGAAGAAGAATAATAATGATAATGATTGTGAACCCCGCAGGATTCCGTTCCGCACCATCGTGGTCAGCCTGTTGTCGCACCAGGTCCTGCTGCAAAACCTCTCCGACATCCTGCTGGAGGAGTTCGTCAAGCAGCCCGACGGCACCGAAAGGGTCACACCCGTGACCCCTGACCCCGGCCGTGCCTCCGCTGGCTTCCTGCGCTACATCTCCATGACCAACTTGGCCACAATCCTGGATCTGCTGCTGGACTCTTACAGGTCAGTGCAAGAGTTGCTTTCTCGTGAGAGTGATGATGATGATGATGATGATGGGCTTCACACTGACAGATTTCTCTCCTCCCCGCAGGACAGCGAGAGACTTCGACACTCGGCCCGGCCTCAAGTACCTGCTGATGAAGGTGTCGGGCGTCTGTGGAGCGGCGAATCTCTACCGTCAGTCCGCCATGAGCTTCAACCTGTACTTCCAGGCGCTGCTGTGTGCCACCCTGAGCCAGGCCGACAGCATGACCGCACAGCAGGTGGCGCCATCTCAGCCTTTGGGTTGTTTTTATCTAATATCCATCTTTATGTCAATGGTGGATCTTTCTCATTTCTCATGAATCCACTTCATGTTTAAAAAAAAAAGTTAGTGGACCAGATATAAGTTATAATAATAATAATAATAATGATAGTTTTACTCAAATCCATCAGTTGCCCAGAGACACATCTCAGTACTTTAATCAGACATGTTAAGTATAACAATATAAAATATAAAACGACGTGTGATCTTCAGCCTGAAAAATGGTTCCTGCAGCTTTACGTTGATTTTTATTTGACCTTTGGGAGGTTTTTTGGAAAAACTATTTCTTCTAATTGATTGAATCAGTCCAGTTGTAACTTACAGACCAGTTGGCCTCCTTACAAAACACATCAGAACCTGGAAACATTGTGGTAATAAGAGGTCATCAGCAATTAAAAAACTCAGCAAACCTTTCGTCGTATTTAGGTGAAAAGGATGCTGCGTGAGGAAGATGAGGGGAGCTCCGATTCTTCTCACCCTGGCTCTGCTTCCTCAGAGGACGAGGACATCTTTGAAGAGACTGCACAGGTGACGCAAGAACGCACGCACACACACACACACACAGAGCTTCTGTTCTTTATACAAAATGATTGTAGCGACAATTTACCATCTTGTCACTAGTTAGAGGTGTTCGTAGGGCTATCTGACGCGTGGTTCCAAACAAATCCACTTCCAGTCCAATACTGCATTTATCGTCTTTATTTTGGCTCGGTTCTGATGCTCAAACACATTGCAATCAATAGTTATGGTCCACCATGATTCTTGATCTTCACGGTCAAAAACTGTTTGCTTCCCCATAACACCTGGCCTCCCCTGCTCTCTGATTATCTATATACCTTAAACCCATACTCCACCCAGTGTTCTCCAGTGGAACTACAACAGCCATTTGAGAGCATAATGGCTCTTACAATGATTATTGAGCAACGAGCAACTTTTCCCCCTCATCCAACTTGTCCGTCTCCCTCCGTGTTTCCCCCGGGCAGGTCAGCCCCCCCCTCGGCCGGGACAAACGTTATCACTGGCGGGCCCCCGTCCCGTCCCTCAGCGTGCAGCCGCTGAGCAGCGCCGACTGGGCGTGGCTGGTCAAGCGCCTCTACAAGCTGTGCATGGATCTGTGCAACAGCTACACCCAAATGCACCGCGACCTGGAGAGCACGCTGGAAGACATGGCGCTGCAGAGAGGCGGGGGGGCAGGAGGTGGAGGAGGAGATCACGTCTTCTTCCTGCCTCTCTTCCCGTCCGAGACCTCCACTCCGACTTCGGCGAGCGGGCTGTCGGCGAGGGGGACGCCGTCGGAGGACGGCGCCTACAGGTGCCAGGCGGCCGACAGCGCCGCATCCCCGGGGGACACGCCCACCCCCAGCCCGGGATTCAGGTCGGACATCAGTCACTGCCCTTGTGTTGGCCACCTGCCGAATGTCTGTCCTCTAGTCTGCGCCCCGGAGCAAAAAGTCAAAACATCATCATGTCAACAACGCCCTTTGGGGAAGTCACCTGACCTTCGTTTCTGTCCTCCTCACAGCTGCACAGGGAGCCTGCCCCACCACATCCGGCCGGAAGGCGAGAGGAGGGACTCCGGGACAGCGGGAGGCGCCGCCGCCGCCGGGGGAGGACGGAGAAAGGAATGGTGGGAAAGCGCCGGAAACAAACTCTACACCATCGCCACGGACAAGACCATAAGCAAGCTGATGATGGAGTACAAACGCAGGAAACAGCAGCAGCCGCCGCAGCAGCAGAGCCACGTCAACCTGTTCATGAAGGAGCAGGGCCGGGCGGCGGCGGCGGCAGGAGGTGGCGGCGGCGGCGGCGTGGGGGAGAGGCCCCTGCAGAGGCCCCAGCAGCTGGTGGACCAGCAGGCTCCCCCCATGAGGCACTCGGTCAGCGCCGGACCCGAGGTTCTGAGGCAGGAGAAGAGACCGCGGTCGGGATCCACCATCAGCTCCCACGGCGTCTCTCTGAGGGACTCTGAGGCGCAGATTCAGGTGCCGGCACGATTTTATCATTACACGGGTTTACACATTACAAGTCTTTAAAGTTCTGGTGGGATCCATTTATTTAATCAATGGGGATAAATGATGCATTGCTGTGTCTTTTGTGTGTTGCGCTTTGTCGACCCTCCTTCTCTCCCCCTCCCCTCACAGGCATGGACCAACATGGTCCTGACTCTCCTCAAGCAGATCCTCCTCCTGTCGGACCCCTCGTTCCTGGCGCTGCAGCCGGCGCTCTACCCCTGCCTCGGCCAGCTCTCCTGCCACGTGACCGACGGCCGCGTCCGCCAGGCGCTGCGCGAGTGGCTGTGCCGCGTCGGCCGACTCTACGACATCAGCGCGTGACGCTCGCCGCCGGCCCCGAGGAAGCGGACGCGGCGAACGCCGAGCGAGGTCTTGAGGGTCCACGAGCGCGCCGGCTGCTGGTCCCGGATGTCATCACGCTTTTGAACAATGCCACTTGACATTACAGGAACCGTGTGTAGGATTTGGCGGCATCTGGCGTGTGTGGTCGCGTGTTGCGACCAACACGGATGCACTGAACACTGATTCTTATCCTCAACGCCGGCCCTTTAAGTGATTGTCAGATGAGAGGATGTTTGTGAGAATGAAGGGTTTAGTGTGTTTCAGAAGGATTCTTTGTATTTCTCGGAAAGCTACTGTGTAAAAGCTTTGACTTAATACGATATGCTTGTTTTGGCTCATGCGCTCATCATCTTGTCGCAGTATTGTCTCCCAATGCTTGATAAACAACCATATTGAATTATTGCTTCGGGCAGACTTTGAAGTGCAGAGTTTTCATTAATGTTAAGTTTATTTGCCTTTTTTTTTTTATATAGAGCGGCTGTTGGGGAGCTCAATGGCGTAGAATTAGATTCTTGCAGCCATCTGTCAGAGTGTTTTATTGCTTCCATGAGCTGTGGACACTTCCTCATCAGAGCTCCATGGGGGGGTTAAAATTTGCTTGGGCCACTCAATATTGTTATATTTATTTACTCCGAATCAGAGCGCGAGGTCCGTTACATTCGACAGAGACGTGTTTTACATTCGGACCGATTGTACATAAAAGTGTTTTTGCTGCATTTTCTGTATCCAGCTTTAAATACTGTGCGGCCACATTCATCACCTTGAACTTAATGTCTGAATGTTTATTATTCACCCTTTGAAGTTCTGGAATTATTGTGTCACCAAAGGAGCTATCGAGTATTTAAACCAAAACCCACTCGTATGTGTAATTTAATGTTGAATGCCAATAATATTGCTCTTTATGTGTTTCAGTGTATTTATGTAAATGCTTTGTCATTAAGATACTTAATTCTATTTCTCTAATTCTTTTCATATGCGGCTGACACATTAAGCTCCAACTAATGAGTTGATGGGGTTTTTTTTCGGATCAGTTATAAGAGCCAAAGGTGACGCCTTCTTCATTTGCTGTGGATCTTTTCCTCTGACGAAACAATCACCGCCCAAACGTCCCACATTTCAACATTTAAGACGCGCATGTTGCCATGACGTTCTTGATCACACGGCTTTGTACTCTTTGCTACCCATCGCGTTGACAAGTGTGTCTTTGCAAGAAACCTAATTGTGTATCTCAGTTTACTCTTCGCCCCAAGTGTTTGCTGCAAGAAGCTGTAAATATTGATTTAGCTGTTGTTGTTTTTTTTTTTTTTAAGACGAGCGGCGACCTGCAGGCGCGTTAAAAGTCAAGCAGATTGAGAAGTGCCTTAAACTTTGCATTCTGGGGACCATCAGGAGCGTCTCCTCCGGTTGCCTCAAATAAGTCTCATCGAGAGACGGATTCTAGAGTTCATCATCTCAAATGCTACTTAGTGGCCTTCTCCAACACAGCATGATGTTCATTTTATAAAGTATAGTCCTTTTTGGAGTCAAACAGACCATGAAGCTGGGGGTAGATTTAGGGGCGGGCTTGCTGTGATTGACGGCTTGCTGTCCGCTTGTTTTCGTCGCATTTCATGTCAAAAGAAGATAATTGTTGCATTCAGTTGTGTAATGTTCTGGGGCTTTTATGACCGAGCCCCCTTTACCGTGTGTGCAATTGTTAAATGTATATTATTCCTAAGAAATGAATGGAATTCGTGTTAAACACCTCCCAAATCCATCTTCATCACATCTGCTCCCACGCAGTCCTCCTTTCCACCGTCCCAACAGTTTGACAACCGGCTTTGCATTGTCCCGCCTTCTGTCCCGTCCCGTCTCTGCTGTCCCTCGACCCCGGTTCGGCGTCCCTGACCTGTCCCCCCCCCGCCGTTTGAGGATGAGCATCGTGCGGACCAGATGTTGTGTGATCAGAGGGGGGGGGATTTATTTGGTGTTAAGTCCGTGCCAGCGTTTCCATCTAAAAAATTAATAAATAATATAAAGCAGTGGAATTAGGTTTCGCTTTGTGTTGATTTCATTCATTTATTCATTCATTCATTCACTCACTGGTCCCAGCATAAGTCTTGCGGATATCGGATATGTGTTTTTCTATTTTGACCACGACTCTTTTTGTGCCCAGAGGTAAAGGTCACACTGATTTCGGGACGGTTTGTGATCTGCACTCTTGATGCGCTGCCGTCCCCGTAAAACATTTCTCCACAAAGTCTTTAAAGCTCTTTCCTGCTTTCTGTTATTGCGAAAGCGCCTTCTTTTGTCCTTTTTGCTGGGGAACTGTAATCGCATTTGTGCTGATAACTTACAGTGAAACCATCTGCAGTTGAGTGTGCGTCCCGAGGGATTATTGGGTCTGTGAGCAGATTGAAGTTGGTGACCTAATACGATCAAACCCAAGAAAGATTGCTGGTACGTCTCAAAAGAACGTTTAAAAAAAAGAAGCGTAAAACAATCTTTTGTTTGTTTTGGGAGAATTTTTGCTTGTAACAATACAAATGAAAGTGGATTTTGGACAATTTAGATGACGGTTGATTATATTTGGCTTTGTTTTTTTTGCAGATTGTGGTTTTGTTGGCAGAGTGAAAGCAAAGCAGGTTTAACTCTGCATGTTGCAGTCTGCGCATCACCCAGAAATGTTCCATCGTGGGGGGTGGGGGGGGAGGACATTCAACGGCGTGGGATTAGATCGTACGTTTGTACGTTGTTTTAGTTGCAGCTCAGTTTGAATGTGTCGGTGTTCCTGCAGGGGAGCGTGCACACCGTCCCCGGTGCTTGCTGCACGCTCCTCCGCGTGTTTGACCTCAAACGCCTCGCTGCTGGTCCGGCATCAGCGGCTCGGCGGGTGTGGTTTCACTGAAGTGCATTTGTTCCTGCTTCTTTTTGATATCAAATAAAGGCACCTGAAATCTCTCCTGCTCGCCGTTTCCAAGCAAAACGTGTTAATAATAATAATCTGAAACGTATATACAGACTGCAACCCACTGATTTACACATAACGTTTGTGCTTTTATCTGAATATAGACCAGGGTTTAGTGACTAAACACTGCATATTTGGTACAAACTCGTCATATTTTTGTTTTAGTCCATAAAAATCTTAAGAAAACCCAATGACAATTGCATATTCACGAAGCAAAATAGGTATTATTTTTAACAAAGGTTAAATGGGATTCCACAAGTTTAAAAAAATGCCCCTGGTTTTCAGTCAGTGGGGGGCAAAAATGGCCCCCTAAAATAATATGTAAATTCCCTACAATGGTTTGACCAACAGACTACAAATTTCTTCTGAAAACCAAACATTCAAACATCCACTTTTTAGATGTCGCCACTGAAGCTCCTCAAATGGACCGTTTGACTTGTTGGTTTTGTCTTCCAGGCCCCGTTTATCATGTCACTTAACAGGGAACATGTGTCCCCCCCCCCCCCCCCCAATCAGGACCAGTGACGTGCCTCTTTCAGACTGTCTGCTGCCCTTGTCCCTCCCTCCCTCCCTTCCTCTCTGACCCCCCCCCCCCCTCCCCGGGTGATTATTTCAGGCTGATCACTTGAGCTTTGCGATCAGTGACCCTCTGAGCTCGCAGCGGACGCGTCCTCCTCGTCTCTCCGTCCTCTCGTCTCTCTCTCGGCCCCCGCGTGGCCCCTGCCTCCGGCTGGTCTTCACGTCCTCCACCATGCGCTCTCTGC
Source organism: Pungitius pungitius (assembly GCF_949316345.1). Taxonomy (NCBI): domain Eukaryota; kingdom Metazoa; phylum Chordata; class Actinopteri; order Perciformes; family Gasterosteidae; genus Pungitius; species Pungitius pungitius. The sequence goes on along the minus strand of NC_084912.1, from coordinate 2,824,945 downwards.
TGGAGAGCAGCTGGATGAAGTTTGGGCCGGCGGGCCGGGACTCTCTGGACTGGTCCCCTGGACCCTCGGCGCTGCCCAGCGGACAGGCCGCGGTGAGTTCATACAAATCCTGTCTGCTTTGATTTTTTAATTGATTTTTTAAAAACATTTTTTAATACATATATTTTTTTTCAATCTGCAACATTAGAGGCTTTTTTAGGCGCTGAATTCTTTTTCAAGGGAGATGAACCTGCAGATTGTGAGATTATAAAGGCAGACATCTGCAGGATTTATCAGCAAAATGATGTCATTTTGGCCTTTGGCCAATGAGATTAACAAGTGATTTTTCCAAAGTCCTTATCTGAGGGTTGAAGGTTGTTGGTATTCAAGGTAGTAGTACACATTTTAGCTTTTCTAAAAATGTGTGTCAATTTTTATGCAACTCCGAACTACATGCGTCATATGGAAAGAAGGCTTTGATGATACTTGTGATGACCAGTTAGGCCAAAAGAAACATATTTGACATGTATACAATTCCTACTATAAAAGGAATATCCTCAGCATTAAATCTACTTTGAAAGACGATAAACTATTCAATCCGGCTGTGAGCTAACTTTTTGTGGCGTGGAAAACAAGTACAAAAACAACACAACATCCTTAGTTTATCTGCAAAAATGATTGCAGTTTGCATTGACAGTTATTTACTTTTAATATTTTATTCATTCAGCTGCTCAAAAGATTTGGCTTTATCCAGTTTTCATATTGCAGCCACAGCGTAATAAACCTTATTGAAGTATTTAAATTAAACGCGTATCCTCAGCAGTTCCGACGGTCCGGATTACACAGATTAATCCAGAAAATGGGCAGTCCAGATGTTTTGTGACTGGCAGCGACCCCTGTTGGCCAGATGTCAGATGCCACCCTCTGACGTAGCTTTTATTTTATTAAAAAGTGTTCTTCCTTTTAGTCATGTTGGGTTCTCCTTGTCTCCTTTGTCACCAACTGACCGTCCCACCTATGAGACTTCACTTTGCTGGCACAGTACAGATGCAAATCTACATTTAGATGATTAATATCTGTACATTTAGTGTGTTTTCCTCACTTTTACCATTTAACACTAGTTAAATGATAAAAAACTTGTGATACAATGATGATGTATCAATGTATTTTCTCTAATCTCCTCGCGGCTGACTCCCAGGGCCAGAGCTCAGGGGAGGCCATCATCAGCGCAGGATCCATCACCGCCATCGCCGTGGCAACCGTCTCCCTCCTCCTCCTCCTCCTCTTCAGCGGCCTCGGCCTCCTGATGTGGCGCCGCCGGCGCGGCCTCAGCTTCAACAGCAAACTGGGCTTGGCCAACGTGATCGCCCTGGAGGACCTGCAGGACCCGGAGAGGAACTGCGAGCTGCTGTCCTCCATCCGACGCAGCCAGCGGCACCGGGTGCCCAGCTCCAGCTCCGAGCAGGACCCGTCGGACGGCGTGTTCCTCATGGTCTACCTGCCCTCGCCGTACGAACACACGCTCACCAGGATCGCCAGAGCCGCCAGCACCAGCAGCTCCCACGAGCTGCTCCCGCCGAGCCCCGGGCCCGAGACGGGCGGCAGGGACGAAGAAGACGGGACGAAGCCGAGCGACGAGATCGAGGCGCGCTGAGTCAAGGAAAACGACCTTCCCCGCCTAACAAGAGGCATCGAGGAGAGACGACTGGGATGGAGACCCCCCAACATCTGTCTTCAAAACATCCCTTTGCACATTTGCTCAGTGATTCTCCGTTTGTGACCCTGATACAAAGCGACTGGTTTTATTTCCTCTGTTGATGGTCTTTCACAGGAATAAAACCTACTGATGTTTCGGATGAAAGTTCTCTGAGACCCCCGTCTGTGCTCTGCTGCCCTGAGCACACGATGGAGAAGCCCGAGGTGCAGAATGGACTGAGTGCTTTTAGCTTCATAACTTCATTCATCACACATAACCCGGGAAGGTGTTCGCTTCTCCTGTTTGCACCTAGGATTGTAAAAATGTACATCTGGATTGAAATCACTCTATTTTCTACTCTAATACTCAATGTGTATTTCACTTTAGCATCCTTTATAGAGGTGTATTTTGTAATGTTGATAATAGAGGTGTATTTTGTAATGTTGATATTTGTATTCATTTTTCGCTGTCTCATTGTCTGACCTCTTGATACAATGATTTACAATAAAGTGAAGGAGAAAGTGGAGCAGCTCTCTCCCTCTCCGTTAGCCATCCTGCGGTGTTTTTGTAGTATTTCACCTCAAACAAAAAAGAAAGAAATCATTGTTTAAACACTTTCCGTCCATGCTTCGGCCAACGAGACACCTCCCGACGAATGAGCTTCCTCTGCGGGGAGCGAAGGCAGAACGTCTGCGCTCGCAGGAGAGGAGGGAAAGCCAAGCAAAGCAAAGCTTTCGGGCTAATCATCACTGCTGCTGGACCCCAGACCCGAACTGTGCAAAAGGTTTAGGGAATCGCATCAGGTTTGTATTCTATTGGGCGTACACGTTTGATTGGCACATTATGCATAGTGCTGTTCGTTTTAACTCAAAAGCCTCTAAAACGTCTTCGCAACGGCCCGTTTTAAGTTTTAAAAACCTCGACTCTGAATACATCTGTCGATTCATTTCACTTGTGTTTCTAAAATGAGTGCGAAGCCCCGGCTGAAAGGGGAAGGACACTCGACACAAGATGAACCACACAACCAGCAGGAGGCGAAGAGCACTTCACTCAAACCATAGAAACGCAAGGTCCCCGTGTTTGTTTTACACTGGAGAGAAGTATATTTCTATTGTAATGCGTAACTGTTCTAACTTGCCACTGGCCCTGAGTTTAGTGAATGTTGGCCAGACCTTTTGTTTTTAAATACTGTGTGTGTATACTAGTTCTACTAGTTAGAAGAATTCCTACTCAACACCTGTGTAAAACCATTCAACGGGAAATTTATTAACTAATACCTCCGAGTAGGAGACAGAATTGACCCACATTCCAGGCCTGCATCAAGGTCACCTAAAGGTCTTCCATTCTAATACGTAGAACCCACTGCAGCAGGTGCTGGTAACCGACCTCGGATGTAGAGGATCATCTTCAGCACCTCGGGGCACCACGAGATTATCTGGACGCACAAACACATCTTGACTATCAGTTGACCCAGAACACAGCGTGCCTCCGTGGGAGAGGAAACGGTACCGAGACACAACATTATTTCAGCTGTCACAACAACACTGGAATCATTTTTCTCTGTTGCGCAATGAGGACACACAACGTCAAGTCCACAGTGTCGAGGTGAAGTCAATGAAATCGAATCAATAAATGAGGCAGCACAAACTTTTTGTTATAGTTTTTTTTTTAATTAGCTTGAACCCAACACGTTACACCAGGCTGGACAGAAGGGATGTCTCTATTTGTCCAGTGGAAGAGCAGAAAAAATGGAGCCTTTTGATTCATCAGCTGTGATGCTGTAATGAATCGTGTGATTTTTGCCTGTTTTATAGTTTCGTCAAGCAGAAACTATATTAGTCTCAGACAGATGTGTCCCCTCCTCTCCTGTGAATCAGTGACTGGTCCTCCTCTTGCTCCCCCCCCCCCCGTCCCCCGTCCCCCCCCTGCACTCACACAGCTCACCTCGGGGACGCTCCCGACACTCCAGGAGGAAACATGGCTCTCTACGTGCCGGGACTCGTGGCCACCATCGTCTTCTACCTTCTGGTGCTCGGCATCGGCATCTGGCCGTCCGTCAAGTCCAAGAGGGATGAGAAAAGGACGCAGGCGGACCATGCAGACATGGCTCTGCTGGGTAACAGGAACATTAATTTGGTGATGGGAATCTTCACCACAACCGGTGAGTTCCTCTCTGCTGCAGCTGCAGGTTCATTCATCCAGATGCAAAATAACAATAAAGCATTTGGGTTGCATTGTCTCAGGATTGTTTTGCTGAAGTTGCTCTGTTGGTTACCTCTTGGTCCTATTTCTGAGGATCTTCTATCTAGAAATGAAATATTATTTGGAATGTCTTTGGGTGTGAATTATCGAATGCGGAGATGAAACTGGAGGTCAAGCAAGTGATTTAGGGGTTACATTACATTACATTACATTACATGTCATTCCTACCAAAATCACGGCGTTGTGAATCAATAGGGTTGCAAAAAACGGTAATATTAAAAGTTTGACATTTTCTGTAAAAATGACGGTGAATATACGTGAATTAGCGGGAAAAGCTGCGCTTTTGTGTGGACACACATCCTACTCTCCCCTCTGTAAAAACAGATGCACAGATGAATGTGCTATTAAAATGAACATTGGCTTCAGTTTACCATGTAATCAATATGCTAATTAATCACAAACAACAGAAAGTTTTATTTTTACGTTTCTGGCAGACATGCTTCCAACTTGCTGCATCGTCTTCTTCTCGACTACATTTAAATTTCCTGTTCAGGATTTCCAAAACCCTAGTTTAACTTCCCGCCCCTTTGCAGCCCTGTGAATGAATGATAGTAGAGGAATGAAAACACAAGGGTGAGCGATTTGTTTTTTTGTATTTTACACAAACACAGTGAGACACGGAACCTTCCCCTCCGACGCAGTTTGGGAATAAAACGTACAGTTTGTATTAACTTGTGGTGTTTGTTCGTGGGACATGTGCGTGATGTTGGCTCACTTTGCAGCTACCTGGGTTGGCGGGACTTTCATCATCGGCACAGCTGAGACGGTGTACAACCCGAAGTTTGGGCTGATCTGGGCCGTGATGCCGTTGGCGGCGTCGTTGGCCTTCATCGTCGGTACGGTTTCTTTTTTTGGGGGGGGGGGGGGGGGGGTTTGAACGTTGTTCCTCACCGCTCAAATGAGACCAATGCTTAAACTTACTCCCTCGTTTTTAATAAAATGATAAACATTTTTAAGCTGTTAAGCTGTTTGCAAAGGGGGTATTTTAGTTACACCAGTACGGTGGTCTATTGTTACATCTGCATCTCCTACAGCGAGTGGCACAGGAGTTGAGGGTTTAGGCCCAAACGCAGAAGAAGTGATGAGGATGCAGCAGGGAGACTGTCATTGATTTCATGAACAAGGGACTCACAGCTCACGGCCCCTGAGACGGGTCGGTAAGAGAAGTAAATCCCAAAACATCTGGGGTGCTTCGCCCTGCAAATTAAGGCCTGAACTGATATACAAGCTACCGGGCAAAGGTACAAGGGTGCATTTCTAAAGAATCAGATTCATCAGGAAATCCCATCCGTGCCATTTACAACCTTAAGCTCTCTTTTTAAAAACAAATATCCCTTTTGGCTGAGCCTCAGAATCAGGTCGGGTACTTTATGTCCAGGTGGTTGGATAGAAGGGCGACGTGCAGCTCCTCTAACTGTTGTTTTCCAGGTGGCCTTTTCTTCGCTGAGCCCATGAGAGACAGGAAGTACGTCACCATGATGGACCCTTTCCAGATCAAGTACGGGAACGGACTCAGTGGACTTCTGGCTGTGGCGCCGCTCATGTCGGAAATCATTTGGGTGACGTCGACGCTGATAAGCCTGGGTAACAGTTCCTCCAACTCCGCCCAGATCTTCTATGTGCGTCTTTTGTGTTGCCGACCTTTTGGCGTGTGGTGCGCGAGTCGTGTATTTTAAGCGTGTGTGTGTGTGTGTGTGTGTGTGTGTGTGTGTGTGTTTCATAGGCCTCACCATGAGCGTGATCCTGGACATGTCCTACGCCGTGTGCATCTGGATCTCGGCTGCTGTGGCCATCACCTACACGCTGCTGGGAGGCCTCTACTCCGTGGCCTACACAGACGTCATTCAGCTCACTCTCATTTTTGTCACTTCGGTAAATTTAGGTCAATCCCGTTGGTTTGGATTCACGGAAACCTTTGCTCTGCCATTTGATTCGTCGGCCCAGATCATCATTAACTGCAACACCTGTACACCTTTGTGTTGTTATTCATGACTCATCAACTTTAAGGACAGCATTGTAGTCGGCTAGTTTGTTTGTATGTGTGTTGCCGGGCAACGTTTCCTATAACGGCATTTCTAAAATGCATCACTAATTACAGGTGAAACTCGAAAAAATAGAATATCGTGCAAAAGCTCATTGCTTTCAGTAATTCAACTTAAAAGGTGAAACTAATATATTATATAGACTCATTACATGCAAAGTGAGATATTTCAAGCCTTTATTTGATATCATATTGATGATTATGACTATATAATATAATATATATATATATACTAAAATATTAGTTTCACCTTTTAAGTTGAATAACTGAAAGTAATGAGCTTTTGCACGATATTCAAATTTTTCGAGTTTCACTCGAGTATATGACTTACTTTTATTCTCTTTGTGTGGTTCAGGCTCCCAAAAATGGTAGATTGTACAATTCCCATAAAGGGCCATAGAAAGCCACTGATCTTCTGCATGTGTCCACGTGGCGTACCTCTCTCCCCTCAGTGGATGTGCGTCCCCTTCCTCCTCACGAGTCCCGCCTCCGTTGACATCACCGCCACGTCGTTCAACCACACCTTTCAGGCTCCGTGGGTCGGCACTCTGACGGCCGACCGGGCCTGGATGTGGATCGATATCTTTTTGCTCCTGGTAAAGCAGACTTTATTGAGAATAACGCATCGGCAGGGAAAAAAGCTAAATGTGCAGCTGTAGAGAAGGGGGGAGGGGGGGGGGGGGGGGGGGCCTCACGCGTGTCCCGAAATGACAAGCGTGAGGCCCGGTACGGGGCGGGAAAGATGAGGGTCCGAAACAAACATGCTTTTAATGTCTATTTTTCTGGTGCAACATATACTGTGTATTCAAAACTAAAAGCAAAGATATACAAGAACATGACTTGAAGACACTGAGGACATTTTGCCGTATCAGCAGGAAAAGACACAGATAAAAATACTAAAATCAAGAAGGTCTTCAGCGCGCTGCACGGGATGTTCACGCAGCGCTCCTCGTGCTCCTCAAGGCCTAAGACACAGCGCCTGGGCCTCCTGTTATTGACGTATTTGTCCCTCCCTCGCAGAGCATAGGGGACCTCGGCTTCCAGGACTTCCACCAGAGGACATTATCGGCTTCTTCATCGGCCACGGCCAAGCTGCGATGTTACGCCGCAGCGTTCCTCATCCCCACCTTTGGGATCCCCCCCGTGCTCATCGGGGCGGTGGCTGCGTCGACGGGTACCGCGCCATCCGAATCCAACATGTCCTCTGACCTTTTTAAAAGTGACCAACGTGTCGGTTTGACTCCTCCGTCCTCCCTCCTAGACTGGAACCTCACCTCCTACGGGTCCCCGTCCCCGTTCGAGCGAGGCGAGACCGGTTTGATCTTGCCGCTCTCCCTGCAGCACCTGACGCCGCCCTACATCTCCGTCATCGGCATCGGGGCCGTCGGCGCCGCCGTGATGTCGTCGACTGACTCCGCCCTGCTGTCCGCAGCGTCCATCTTCTCCTCAAACATCTACAAGAAGATCCTGAGGACCAAGGTAAAGGTGGAGGGAGGGAGGGAGGGTGGAAGGTCGCCTGGTGGATGGTTCGAAGCGGTGCATTGTGGGCATTTTCACTGCGTAGGGTTTGTGATATCTGTCAAAGGTTGTTGCAGGGACGCGGGGGGGTGGGAATCAGACGCACACGGACCAAATTTCCAAACTACCAGCGTATAAAATCGTGAAAAATGGTCATCGTCAATTTCAGACGGAGAAGCAAATTGGGAAAAAGATGATTCTGTTTTCGCCCCAACTGGGACCGACAATAAACCCTTTGTTTATCTGGTCCATTAGAGAGGTTTGGAATGTTCTCTCTTCCCCCCCCTCGCAGGCCTCGGAGAATGAGATCCGGTGGGTGATCCGCTTCTCCGTGGTCCTCTTCGGCCTGGCCGGCACGTCGCTCACCTTCCTGCACGCCGGCGTCATAGCCTTCTGGATCCTGGGGGGGGAGATCGCCTACATCCTGATGTTCCCGCAGCTCGTGTGCGTGCTGTTCTTCGACGTGTCCAACGGCTACGGCGCCACCGCGGGCTTCCTGCTGGCGTTCCTTTTGAGGGCGATGTGCGGCGAGCCCCTGCTGCGGCTGTCGCCTCTCATCCATTTCCCAGGGTGCACCCTGGAGGACGGCGTCTACGTTCAGTACTCCCCCGTTAGGACCATCTGCATGCTGGTTTCTCTTGCCGCCATATTGCTGGTGTCCCACCTCACGGCTGTGCTCTTCAACCGGGGACTCGTACCAGAGAAGTGGGACGTGTTTCACGTCCGACAGGCACCGGAAACCCAAAAGCCAGCAGACGGCGCCAGCAGCAAGGAGGAGCACAGGATGACCCCTGTGTGCGAGGGGGGAGGAGTCTCGGATCCAATGTTGGAGTGAAACTGAATCACACTGTATCTAAAAAGGTCACTAAATGCAAAATAAAAAATACTAATACTGATATCATCCTTTTTTAAAAACCTCTGTGGATGTTGCACGCTGTCTGTACAGATCCGACTTATGAAATACGTGTTTGGAAGAAAGGTGAATTTCATAAGAGTGACGGTGCTCGAAACATGTGGCAGGAAACATGTGGTTGATAAAAGAGTAGATGTTTTCTGTTCATTTTTGGGGGGTTTTCTTGTGTAATTGTGCAGAGAATAGAAACTAGAAAACCAAAACCTTTTTTGCATCACTAAAAGTAACAGTTTTTATTTACAACAGCTGCTGTTAGGGTGGCGACGCAGGTTCCTGCATGGCGGGCGCTTTAAGGTGCTTCGTGGACTAGTAGTAGAAAGGAATGTCGTTCATGCAGAAGTCGGGCTGCAGGCCCTCGAAGGTGCAGTCTGACGTGGCGGCGGCACAGCGGCCACAGCGGCAGCTCAGGGCCACGGGGAAGCTGACGGTGGGGTCCACGCCGGGGGGGCAGTCGGGCAGCGCGACGGTCTCGTAGTTCAATTTCTCGTAGGTGCACACGCGCTGGTGCCTTTTGCCCAATGGCACCCTCATGACCGGGTCCTGGAGGGGAGCAGAGACAACGTGGCATCGGTACACTGCCCACAGTGTGTTTGCTCTGCCATCCTTTGATGTGCAAAGCTGAATGACACCGTGTTGGAGTCGCTCCCCTGAGACTCTACTCGCCCTCAATACCTTGGTGAGGCAGTGACCCCCGCAGATGGTCGTCTCCACCGGGTGACACTTGGGACAGCCCTCCTTCTCCAGAGACACCGTCTGGTTGATGAGCTGGCAGGACGGCAGCTGGAAGGCCGCTGGTGGTGGGAGGTCTTGTTAAGGTCTTGAATACGTAAAAATGTGCTTGTTCTGTATTATTTCTACTTTGATGTGATTATCAGTTCATGTGTATAATTTACTAATGTGCAAATGTGCAAGAACTCCCCAATTTAGTTTCAGTTCAGTTGCTACATTTTAAACCTGTAACGACCTCACTTCCAAAATGCCTCTATTCGATGCTTATGGATCTTCATGTTTCTGGGCTCCACTTTCTTACATTTGCAAATTAAATAAAACGTAACATTGAGCGGACTAAATATCTACAAAGTAAAATGATTAATACAGTTAAAGTTATTATTACCTTGGATACACTTATACAAACTGTTATCTGTCTTACATAAAATATCATTAAAGCTCATAGCTCATTGTGCAGGAGAACTCCCTCAGTGTCACTTGTTTTAATAAAGGTCAAAGATTTCAATTCAAAACTACAGCAAAACCTGCCTTACCAGTTGTTTTTTGGGGTTTATATAAATGCTGCGTTACAAAATTCCGTCTCCCAACACGCTAATATTCCCTGACCTTTATCCGGCTGCTGCTTTGCCCTTTTTCTCTCCCTTTTTGACATTTACATAATCACGTGTAATGCTTGTTTGGATTGTTGTAACACTATTTTCTTTTTGCCGTTTGTCTCAAACAAAGCCTTTTTCCAGGCTGCTACTGTAAATTATGTTGTTTTCTGAATGAGGACCTGGGTAAAGAAACGCTGGGTGAACAAACTGATTTTTTTTTAAAAAAGTCTTTTAACTACCTGCTGGAGCCAGGGGCCAAAAGAAAGTTGAGGCTCCCAGAAACAAGCTCAACATAAAGTGTAACATCACTTTTCTGACCTGAAGAGCCGTCATCCTGCAGGAGGCAAAGTGGGTTAGTGAGTCATAACTTACATCCATGGACAACTTCCGTCTCCATCGCCTTTAGTAAAGAATACAAACAGTCCATCTATAAACTGTGAATAAATGATCTATTTACCGTTAATAAAGTCATCAGCTTTGGTCTATTAACTCTTTAAAGTAGACTGTAAATGAGTACTGTTTTATCTTATTATATTTTTGGATAACGCTGCAATTTAAAAAGTACTGTTTCATTATAAATTGAACACTTTAGCTACACTGAAACACACAAAAAGATGAAAGAAGTAGCATGAATGGTTTGTCCTTTCAAATGGGCCCGACTTACCTCTCAGGTGTCTGCAGGCAGTGTGCTGAGGGCAGGTGTCCCGCTCACTCTTTATACAGCTCAATGGAGCCTCGTATCCAGGAACCAACCCGCTCACATAACCCTGGTTACCTTTTTTTTTTCTCCTTAAAGGGTGCACATTTTGTTTTAACCAGGGGGATTATACCTCCCCTGGTATCACTCTTACATCCGGTTAGCAGAAGCTGCTGAATTAAAGGACACGCAGGTAGGCTCAGTACCTTCCTGAAGGCCACTGTGACAATGGTACTGTTTTTTTTAAAAGAGGGAGAAGGCTTTGTGAGGCTCAACTGTAACATTTAAAATTCAACCAACAAGGAGTCCATGAATAAAATGAATGTTACTATAGTTAAGATGAAACGATTTATAGCCTTACTATAACAAGTTATTTTCTTTTTTATATGTTATATGAAATAGTGATGATAAAGAAGGTTGACTGTTATGTGAGATAGTTTCCACCTTTTTTTTATCTACTTCTTGGATCACTTGTGTAAATCGTATCTTGGTGGAAGACAAAGAGAATCGTCTGATCGGTATTGTTCATCGAACATGACACTTTTTCCTTCTAATGACACACGGTTAACGTGCTTTAATGGATGTGAAAGTGCTTCCTGTGTGGGCTAGCATTAAAGGATACCTGGTTTTCACCAGGTGCTTCATAATAGACGTGTGGTCAAGGATCCCACCTTGATACCAGAGCAGGATGAGAACTGACAGGTCTGCTGCTGCCGTGGAAGTAATCGTGTTTCATCAATGTCACTGTGACACGTTGACCTCTTCCTGACACGGATCATTTAATACGTTGATCCTGCCGTCCACAGATTGAACGTTTGAACAGGTTAAGATAACGCTGTAGGATTTGTTTTTTCCTCAGTGGGACGATTACAGAATACATCCAAAAGCACAGGATTTAAATTTCAATAATATATTATACTATTTAATGCTGGATATTTTATCATTATGTGCATTATTCAGTATGAAATAGCCTCAATCATAATCCCTGTTCCCATAAAGACCAGGATCACAGGACTTAATGACAATAGGCCCGTTGCCCTGACCTCTGTAGACATGAAGTCTTTTGAATGGCTATCTGACTACTAACTAATATTTCCTGATTCCTGATTCCCGATGATCTAGGATTTTATATAATTAAAATAAAGTGAGGCCCTTAATCTTTTTTCTTTTTGGTGAAGCCCGTCAACAAAATTCTATTGTGTTATGTATTTTTTGCACAAAAAAGCATGAATTTGGAAAAGAAGGGAGAAACTACACAGTACATGCAAACATTACATTGCAATCAGGCAAAAATAATTCTAACTATTTACCGTATTTACGGTTTGATTTTTTTATTTTGGTATGAAATATGTAGAGTGTGGAGGAACCTTTAAAATCTGACATGTATGTATAGTATGATGTAAACCCTATTTAACCATTCAACGTTTTACCGGAACGTTACATTAGTCGCGTGCTTGTTTCGACTCGGTGACTAATAGCGGACGGACCCATTTGGTTGCTACAACGCATGCGCAGAACGCAATATGTCACAAAAATGATCATTACGTGACAGTTTTTTATCGAGATAAATTGGGCACATTTTTTATTCCCACACGGAGACAAACACTGCGAATCAATGAGGGAGGAAGAGCCGGAGAAGAAGCCCGAGGTGAGAGCTTATTTTAACGGGAGAGTCGGTTTTTAGAAGGTCAACCGAACATCACGTTAACGTCAAGTTACCCTGATGTGAAATTCACCCAGTTCCTCGTGCTTAGGTAGTTTGGTGTAGTTTAATAGAGAACACAAAGCTGCTAAGAGGCAAATGCACACAGAGAGAACTGCTCTAAATATCACCGTGTCCGTGTGAGCTCTTTATCTGCGTTCATCTGTGTATTGTTGTTCTGCACATTAATGGACCATCGACGCATGTCCATCCAATAGAGAAAACATGTCAATGACTACCGTGTATACCACAAACACACAGTATGCATTTACAGTCACACACAAAGTGTGTTTTAAACCTACAAGTCTAAATGACTGTGAAGACCGCCGACAGCGTTGGTCGCTTCAATAGCTACATATGACGTCACGGTAGATCTTCACGCGAGAGAACGTAAGTCACGTTTCGGGTCTTCTTCTGTCTCTTCCCCGTCCTCCAGGGTTTCAGGCTGCTGTGGATCCTGGACGTCCAGAACACGCCGTGTTCCAGAGACGCCGTCCTGCACGGAGCCGGCGGCTCGGTGGCTGCTGGCCTGCTGCACTTTCTGGCCACAAGTAAGTCCAATGTGTGTGTGTGTGTGTGTGTGCGCGCGCAGGTGACCTGTGTCACCTGTGTGTCCCGTAAAATGATGCTGGAGGAAGAGTCCCCCGTGGAAACATGACGCAGCTTTCAGCAGCAGTCTCTCCTGTGCGCAGGTCGGGTGAGGAGGTCGTTCGACGTGGGATTTGCTGGCTTCCTGCTCACTACGCTCGGTTCCTGGTGGGTCTTTATGTTGATTGACACTTCGTCTTTTGTCTTTCCCCGTCTCAACTAGTTGGCATTTTTCAAATATCTACAATGAAAGATTTGATCTACCCTTTATCCACCGGCAGAATTTCTCTCTGACCTTGAGCCGATTTCTTACTGCAGTGTCCTGTCTCTTCAATTAAATAACATTAGATTATATAAGTAGCACCAAAGTATAACGGAAGTTATCTCAGGACTCAACAATCCCCACCATGAGTTAGCATTTGGCGACATTTGCAAATGAATAATACTCCCTTTATAACAGTCAGAAACCTCATGCAAAGTAAGATTGTGGGCGGGGCATCTGACCGCCTTTCACGGTTCCAGAGACGGTAACACCTGATGAAGAGAAACGGGAAGGAACAAAACAATGGGAGAGGAACGATGTGGCCTTAGCAACACCCATTAATGGGATAAGAAATGAACCACGGACCCGTCTGTTTGTAACAGAAACCCTGCCGTGTCTCCCTCCCCAGGTTTTACTGCAGAATGAACAACGCCAAGCTCCGCGTGCAGCAGAGGATGCTCAAAGACGGCATCCACAACAAGGTCATGTACGAGGGCACCGGTCTAGACCCCACAAGAAAACCTGCAGCAGAAACCCCAGCGGGGCCCTCGTGACCTCAAGGTCTGAAACTCCTACACGGTCCTACAGGGACGCTTTGTAAAAGACTGACTGGCACCATCGGAGGACAAAGCTGAAATTCCTAAATATGTATATTATATAATGATGGAGAGGCAGACTTTGCCCTCAAGTGTATCTTGATCCTGAAAACATGTTTACCCTTGATTTTTTTCACATCGTCCCTCCATCCACCGGGCAGATGTACCAGTGAAACCAAACGCTGTGCTGCACGGCATGCTGGGAATTCAAGGACTGTCTGAAAGTTTAAATTCACCTTGAATCGTTTTATCATTTAGTATTTTAAAGTTGAATGTGTGTTAAATAAAATTGTACCCTGATGCAGCGATGTGTCTGTGTTGCTTCCTTTGTCAACTAATTGATTAGTACGTCTCTGCAAAAAAAACGAATAGCTCAGTAAGGAAGAAATTCAAAGTAATAATGAGTCCATCAAAACGTAAACCAATGGCTGAACCCTGGAAACGTATTTATTTTTATATATATATAAAAATAAAGTTGCTCAGTCACCGGGTAGGATTTCTGTCATTCTGCTCTCAGCTGGGATTGTACAGTGTTCATTTGACTCTGAGATGCCCTGAAGGCACGATTTCAAAGTCAAATAACCCAGGAGTGTAAACTGATCTCACCAAAGTGTCACCTGCAGAATGTCCACCATTTAAACCCCTGTTGCACCTCCTGATGACCAGCAGGTGTTCCCACAGGCGCCCCGACCGGGTCCTGCACCGCAGGGCGGTTTCAATAAGTCTAAAGAAGAAAGTGAAATATCAGTATGTCACTGTGTGTTCTGTTTCAGATGTTGACGTTTTAATTGAAAAAAAAAAAATAATCTTTACATCTTTTGGAAGTTCACACATTTCTAAAACATTTCCAGGGCTCCCTGATGGCATTTTAACACCTTCTAAAATAATTGTCCCAAATAAAAGCAAACCAATGCACGAATGCAGCTGTAACCTGGATTTCGCTTTGTGACCCTCACGCCACGCAAACAAAGGAGCCGCCGCTCTGTCCTTTTTGACAGCAACACTCGTGCGGTCTTATTATAGAAGACCTTTGTCTCGCTCGGTGTTACTCCGTCCTTCGGGACAATTTTTCCATTAGAGCTGTCGGCACGACAGCATGTCGCTTCACACAATGCCAGGGGGACATACTGTTGTGACCTCACTTTGGTCACGCACACACTTCAACAAGCAGAGGCTTCAGTTCCAAAAATGTATTATATGTCCATACAGATGTTCGTATGTCTAAAACAAACATGCCGCAGTCTCTTAACTACTTGAAGATGTGTCTCATGATGCCAGCAGCCAGTAGGCAGGACTCAAATGTTTTAGGAGTCATCAAAGCAAATTTCATTACAAAGCAAAAGGTATTTGTTAATACTGTAAATCTTCATTTAGGAGAGTAAGACCTGTGAAAACGAGTCCGGGGGAAAGGACCAGAAGCCTTCTTTCAAGCAAAGTAGTGCGCTATTTATAACCGTGTTTGGCTTCTCGCTTGCTATCCAATGCACGAGCCCTTCCTTTAATGTCTAGGTGACTATTTTAAGTTCTCCCTGCGCCAAATAGTGTTTCAAACATCAGTGAGGACACGAGCGCCGCGCAGCCCGACAATGTCCCCAAAATAATAGTTCAATGCGATAAAAGCTGCAAAGTGCATGCGTAAAGAGAACAAGGTTTATTTTAAACTTCTGAAATGAAACGATTACATAAAAATCCCCTTTGCTTCCATCTAATCTGTTTTGCTCAACCCTGAGTAAACCGTAATTAAATCTGTTGGCTTTAATGGCTTGTTGTTGCCCCCATTCTCTCGGTGCTGTATGTCGGCAGAATTAACCCCTGGTCGTACTTTGGTTTAAATAGTAACAATACTTTGCTGTGGAAAGCTTGTGAAATGAAGACTTTTGTGGGGTCAGATATAAAATTACCTTTCAAAGCATAGATTATCCCAGAGGTCTTTTTACATTGAGTGCATGCCAACAACAAATCGGATATTTTCTTACAAGGTAACCGTGCAAACTAAAAAAAAAGTGTACTAAAAGCCAACGTCAACGTTTGTGTGTTCCACAGCTCTGCCGGGAGAAGATTTCCTTTCCTTTGACGGACTCCTACTGAATCGTGTGTAATATCCTGGAGCTTTGAGAGGGGCTTAAACAGTCCTTCCGCATAAGAAACGATGGTCCAATCGACAGAAGCTGATCTGTAAAATAACGCTGGAAAAGCAGTGAAACAGCTATGAAACCTTTACTAGTCAGGTAGCGGGTTGTTTGTTCCCATGGATGAAAAACAAAGCTGAGCCCTTATAATAACAAAGAGCATCGGTGTGACGTTTTTTTTTTCCATTAATGTTGTATATAAAAGTATACAAAAGAAAAAAATAATCAAAATATATTGAATCGTTAAAACTATGTCGTTACACATTGCAAACATCTGTTCATGCACCAGTCCTCGCTGATGCATAATGTAAAAAAAAAGAAGTAAAATAAGCGATCCTTCTTACTCAACACCTCGATTCTAACATGGGTTCGCACGCGTCATTGTCCTCGTTGGGCTCTTTCGCCGCCTTCGTCTCCGAGACGGCGTCGCAGCGCTGCGACTGTTTCGAGTCCCGGGCCGTCACCTCGAAAACGTCCCACCGCTCGGGGATCAGGCCTCTGCCGAAGAGCGCGGACGCCAGGTAGGAGAAGAGCAGGATGGAGCCCAGGGCGGAGAGCATGCAAATGGTCCTGATCGGGGAGCGCTGGATCCAAACGCCGTTCACCAGGACGCAGCCCGGGAACTTGAGGAGCGGCTCCAGCCCGATCAGCGGCTCCCCGCACAGCGCCCGCAGCAGCAGGCCCACGAAGCAGCCCAGCACGGCGCCGTAGCCGTTGGAGACGTCGAAGAAGAGCACGCAGACGAGCTGCGGCAGCATGAGGGTGTAGGTCAGGTCCGACCGCAGCATCCAGATCATCAGGACGCTGTTGTCCAGGAAGGTGAGGGACGTCCCGGCGAGGCCCACGACCACCACCGACAGCCGGATCACCCACTGGATCTCAGAGTCCGACGCCTGCAGGGGAGACGGCAGACTCGTTTCTTTGGTCCTCCTCCTCCTCCCCCCCCCCCGCCCCCCCCCAACCCCTCCCGTCCCGTACCTGCGGCCTCAAGATGTTCCGGTAGATGTTCGCCGTGAAGATGGAGGCGGCGGACAGCAGGGCGGAGTCGGTGGACGACATCACGGCGGCGGCCACCGCCCCGATGCCGATGATGGAGACGTAGGTGGGGGTGAGGTGCTGCAGCACGATGGGCAGGATGAGGCCCGTCTCGCCGCGGTCGTACGGCGACGGAGAGCCGTAGGAGGTCATGTTCCAGTCTGAGGATCGATAATAAGTGATGGTCTCAGCCTGTGAAGCCAAATGTTAAAAAAAAAAAAAAAAACAGGGACCGGTCAGAGGGAAGGTTTACTTGTCGACGCAGCCACCGCCCCGATGAGAATGGGCGGGATGCCCAGCGTGGGGACGATGAACGCGGCGGCGAAGCAGGTGATCTTGGCCGTGGACGAGGAGGCGGCTGACAGCGTCCTCTGGTGGAAGTTCTGAAGGCCCAGGTTCCCCAAACCCTGGGGGAGGTGGAGGACAGGCACACGGCGAAAGGCAAGTCAGACACCGGGACCAGTGAAAGGGCTCGTTCGATGTAGTTTGGAATCTAGTTCTGATTCATTCAGATGTTTGGATCCTTTCCCGTCTGGGTCGGGAAACATCGAGATGCCGCCCAGGATTTAATAGAACAGAGGACCTCCCTGCCAGCGGCCTGGAACAAATAAGCTCGGATTTAACCACGTGTCCAATCTTTCTCGAGGACCCTCCGGCGTCTCACCAGAAGCAGGAAGTTGTCGATCCACATCCAGGCCCTGTCGGCCCCCAGGGTGCCCACCCACGGGGACTGGAAGGTGGAGTTGTAGGCCGTCTCGGTGATGTCCACCACAGCGGGGCCCATCATGGCGAACGGGACGCACAGCCACTGAGAGGAAAAAAAATTACGAAGGGGGGGGGACGTTAGCTCACGGAGGAGCTGGCGTTCAACCCGAGGCTCGGAAGGAGGAGAAACTAAATCCACGCTCCGTGAGACGGGCCGAGGGGAAGGAAGCCCAGCGGGGGCCGCTCACCAGGCTGATGAAGATGAGGATGAGCTGGATGATGTCCGTGTAGGCCACCGAGTAGAGCCCCCCCATCAGGGTGTAGGTGATGGCCACAGCCGCCGAGATCCAGATGCTCACATTGTAGGACAAATTCAGGATCACGCTCATAGTCACACCTGTTACACACACACACACACACACACACACACACGTCACTTTGGTAACCTTGATTTTTACTTATTTTTCACAATAAGATAAATAAAGTAAGATATCTCTTTCTTATCAACGCATTTTCTTCAGAAATCTAAAGTACATTTAAACCGAAAGCAGATCAAACAAGGAAGAAACACCTTATTATTAGTAGTAGTATTTGGAGTTAAACACAGCATTTGACCCGGTGTGTGGCTACAATGCTTCCTGTTTTGTGGGATGGGCGAGACGGGATTTGACTAATCGGTGGTGCGATAGTTTGCTCGGGGCAGCTTTGCATTGTGCTCCTTTCCCTCCTCGCCACGCACGGCTGAACCAAAGCCTCCAGTGGTTCACGAGGTGCAGCTCCCTCCACCTGTGGACGCACCACCTCTTCCTACCTTCTGGCTAATGTGTTCTTTTGTTCGTGACTCTAACCCTGCGGTGACCCTCGTGAACACGAAAGCACAAAGAGACGGCAGCAGAAGCAGGAAAAAAAAATGATCCTGAAATAGTCACCAATGAAGGGGATAATGGTTTTAAATATTTAATAGTAATCAGCTGCTGGGAAGGTTAAAACGAGGCTGGTTGTGAGTGGACAGAAGGTCTGTGACCTCTTGAACTGACACCCGGGCTTCCTGAGACAAACAGATGCGGAGGAACCAGGATCTGGGTATTTGTGAGGGTTTTATTGCTTGGGGGGGGGATGGAGATAGCTTCCGTCATGAATGACAAAGCTATCTCCCTGTCTTTGATGTGGAGGTGTCCCCTCCCCTGAGGAGCACAGATGTTTGTCACCTTAGACGATATGACTCAAAGTAAAAACGTCCTAACGTCAGCATTTCTGCTTTCTGTAAAAGAAGCCGTGGGCCTTCAACGTGATCCAACCCAGCAGTGGATGGCGTTCTCCTTATCTCAGTACTTATCTCCTGCATTACCGGGACCGTATCCGGGGGGGGGGGGGGGGGTTGTCGCTGTTACCTTTTGACGGAGTTATTTCAGAGCTGTTGTGTACAATTAGACGAGGGGCTTTCGTTTCACGGGCCGAGAGCGGCGACGGACAGCTGCTGCGCTGCCAGGGGGGCGGGGGGGGGGGTGGGGGTCGGTATCGAATGCATCACACCCAGGGGCCCGCGGCCAGGCGGACTTACCCAACCCGATGAGCGTCCCCGTCACCCACATGATCTCCGATATGAGCGAGGCCAGGGACAGCGCGGCCGTGGGCACTTTCCCGTACTTGATCTGGAACGGGTCCATCATGGTCACGTACTTGTTGTCCCTCATCGGCTCGGCGAAGAACAGGCCGCCTCGGTGACAGGAGCGGAGGGACAGAGAGGTTTAGGATGGGGTTCGATGCCCCGTCGTGGTCGACCACATTTCAAACCCTCTGTGGTAAATCATTACATTTCTTCTCTAACTTGGTCCCATTAGGTCTCCCCTTAAGGGGTTTCACAGGTCATCCAGCTGGGGGGGGGGGTGACTAAACAATGACACGCGTGCTGCTTTGTTTCTCCTGATGTGAACCACTTGTTTTTTTCAGAAAGCAACAAAAAAAAAGAAAAGAAAGAAAGTCTCTCCGTGTTTGGTACCTTTTACTCTGTGATGCATTTCAGGAGATTACATCTGATGAAGTGCTATAATTAACTTTTTTTTTTTTGTGGAGAAAAACCAATTTCTCTTAACCTGCCTTTGTTCTACTTTAGTAAATGATTTGCCACATTCCCCAGCGGGCCTTTAAGTGGTGAAGGGCATTAAGTAGTCACAGCAATACGAATACAAAGATAACAGCGGCTTTGTATTGTTCATTTCTGAGTAAACCTGTAAACTCAACTTCAGCTGTACTTGAAGTCTGATTTAGGAAACAACGCCTTCAAAAATCAGAAACTAGATGGTTGAGGTTGAACAAAGGCAGTTATCGAGAATCTCCTGGATCGCATTTTAAGTTTATCTTTACTTTGACTTTATTGCAATCACCAAATGCTCGGACCAATCTTTAAAATGTCGTTTTTTTTGGTGTGAAGTTTAATGCACAGAGGTGTTTCCTCACAGGGGAGCCAGCTTTTTTTCCTCAGTAGTTGGTTACAAACAGACTGTATAAAACACAAATGGGACACCTGTCACTCAAAGGTCTTAATTTGAGCCTTAATATCATTTACATAGATGGGTTGTGTAAGAATGTTCTCCCAGAACCTGGTTATTCCATCCTCAGGTGGCCACTTGAGTCTCTCTATCTTTCTCAGCATCATCTCTCAGGACCCAATGGACCTTTAATCATTTAAACAACGAACCAGGCTGTGGTTTTTTCTATACTAAAGATCTACAGTCAGAACCAGCGTCCCAACCAACTGAGTCCCCCCCCCCCCCCCCCCTCCTCCCCGGGACGATGCGTAATGACCTCACGGACACCGGAGCGCCTCGCGCTCCACCACCCGACACCGGCACCGGGGGGGGGGGGGGGGGGGGGGGGGGGACTTGAGGAGGAGGAGGAGAAGTGAGTGAGCGAGACCTCACCGATGATGAAGCACATGGTCGCTGCGATGGGCATCACGGCCCAGATGAGCCCCATGGACGGGTTGTAGACCGCCTCCGCGGTGCCCACGATGAATCCGCCTCCGACCCACGTAGCTGTTCACACAAAAGGCACGGAACCGGAAGGTCACCTGCTGTCCAGCTCAATCACGTGCGTGACCCACTAAGATCCGGACTGGACGGGAGACGATATTTCAAGACGTATATAAAATAAAATAAAATATATATACATATATCGCTTTAATAAGCGCTTGGATTTGAATAGGAATCTGCTGTAAATTGAATGAGCAATTACGTTAAAACGTTCGCGTCGTGAAAGTGAGGCTCGTCGTCATTAAATATGAAAGACGTGTAGTGCGCATTTAGGAAAAACGCCACATTTCAATTAACTTCCTCCACTTTGACACAATAACTTCCTGTTTAACCCGTTTCTATTGTCCGACCACGCGCCACGACGCCCAGGATAAATCACGCTGCCGGGTACACACACACACACACACACACACACACACACACACATATATATATATATATACTGTATACACACATATATATATACACATATATATACACACATATATATATATATATATATATATATAAATATATTTTATTACAAATACGACACAACGGAGAGATGACTAAACGGGGCTCGGGTCTGCTCGGGAGGGCAGGTAACGGGTCACGGGGGTCCACTCGCCTGTCATGGTGAAGATGCCGACCACCAGGTTGATGCCCCGGTTCCCCAGCAGAGCCATCTCGGTCTTATCCCCGTGGCACTTCTTGGCTTCCCTCTTGGACTTGAACGAGGCCCAGATGCCGATGCCGAGCACCAGCAGGTAGAACAGCACCATGACGGCCACGCCGGGGACGTTGAGGGCCATGGCGGCGGGCTGCGGGATTGCCGACTGGAGGGGCGAGCGTCTCGGTGATGTGCGGCTCGTCCGTCGGTGCCCCGGCGCACCGGCGCAGTCGCGGGGAGAAGGGGGGGGGATGTGCTGCGACGCCTGGTGGCGGCGGCCGGGAACTGCAGCGTCACCCTCAAGGTGAAACACACTGCGCACGCGTGTCCTCTCTTCCTCTCTCTCTCTCTTTTATATATATAATATATATATATATATATATATATATATATATATATATACGTGTGTGTTTTATGCGGGTCTGTGGTATTTCTCAACAACTTGTGTTTGTGTATGTGGGTATATGGCCTTTTCATGTGTGTTAACAGAGAGAGGGGAGAGGGGGGGGGGGGGGGTACATAGGTTTTTTCTCTTTTGTTGTTTGTATTTCCCACCGTCTGAATCTAGTTATGACCCAAACAAAAGTCTTATTTTTGGAAAGCTCATTTCCAGGTAAAAAAAATAATAATAATCATAACCTTTCCAAAAAAACCCTTTTAACACACACCCTTTTATCACACGCACCAGGTATGCCGAGCGCATGAAATGAACCAGGATGCAGATTATTGACGGAATCGCTGCCCACTAAAAGGACACAGACAATCTCATCGACCGAGTCTCAATGTCAATGGATGACGTCGCGGTTAGTAGGTCCTCATCCCTAATGCTGAGTCACACAAACACATGCCAATCAAACATCAGCTAACAATATGAAGTGGACTAGTTCCATCTGATGTGGAGCGTTCAGTGAGAGCTTGTTTAGTTGTTTCTATTGTTGACCTCGTGGTTTGAACTGTAGAATAATAAAATAATTGAATCTATTTTAAAACTCTGTAGTAGTTGTAGGGCAAAGGGGTTTGATGACATAATGTACAACAAGTGGTACAAACAATGGTTTGTATTCACATTTTGCTAAATCTTTGTGTTAAACGTTGTATACAGCAATGTTTACGTCCTTTAGACAACGCTTACCTTTTTTTTCCTTTCTCTCTGTAAGGCGGCCGTAGTGCACGGCACGCACAAATTAGGGAACCTGGTCTGTAAAGCCGCTAAAGGATGAACGAAAAGCCCAGAGTTTTGGTCCGCTGGCCGAGTGGAATGTGCGACTATATTTAGCAGTGGTCAGCAGTCAGAAAGGCCGTCTGACGGACTTCTGCGTAGCCTTCAGCGCAGGGATATGTGGACTACCTGAGTGGCTCGAATAGAGAGGAACGTAGAAAGCGTGCTTATGTCTCCCCCTGATAAATGACGACCTTTGGTCATGGTGGTAGACTTTGATGTCATCTGCTATTTGAAGAAAAGGGTTTGTTTCTAGGTTTGTACCCAGACTGTGACTAGGGCTTCTATTTTAGTCACAGCAGGGAGGAACTGATGTGACCTCCCCCCCTCAGCAGATGAATAGCCCTCATCCGCGGCGCACTGTACTCACAGAAGGCAGGGACTCCACTCTGAGAACTCGTGCTATCGGGGATTGTTGTTTTTTTGATTAGATAAGGCCCCTGCGTTCGAAAACACGTATCGGCTAACGTAAGAAGTATAAACTCAAGACGAGGACCTGCAGGAGGCGTGTTGTCCATCGGTTATGGAGACCAACATCACGCTGTTTCTCCCGGGTGATGTTGGACCACTGCTCCTTCGCTCCTCAAAACCCATCTGCGTGGTATGAAAAAAACAGCAATTAGCCGCCTCAGTGTCGACAGGCCTTTTTCTCCACGTTGTCCAGGGGGGAGGGGCCCTGGGGGGCACAGGTTCCTCCATCCATAAGGGGGGGGTGTGCCTTGGTTCTTGGAAACGGCAGGAACAGGAAGCCCGGAAAGGAAGGATGCGCTTTGAACACAGTTCAAGCTAAATTAGTGTCTTTATTAAATATGTCCCTATTTCCTCCCCAGGGGTCCGTCCTCTCTCCTGTCTTAAGTGGTCGTGTTGACTGATGCTCGCCCTGAGCCCGCTTGGGTGGCGTCGTGTCATTTTTTGTGCCCCCGAAAGTCTTAATCCCCCCCCCCCCCCTGTGGTGGTGATGTCCACCTGAGCAGAGAAGGGAGCCGCTCTCCCTCAGTGCGTCACTTCTTCTTCTTGGTCCTCTCGATTGAGCTCCTCTCGGCTCGAGCACTTTTGAAGTCCCCCCCCCCCGGCGGGGGGATGGCGAAGCACAGCGCCCAGAGGGAGCTCTTCATCTTCCTCAGCGCGAGGCCCGGGTTCATTTACTGCACCGCTCTTATTTCTATTCACAGCTGAAAGAGAATCTTAATGTGGAGGGAAATATGTCAGTCTGGGTTTGACTAAATCATCACATTCTCTTGGCTGACACATTAGTCTAAAGTCACCGACCACGTGTCCATTCAAAAGTACGTTGTTTTTTAGTCTCAGAGGGTGTTTTTCGTGCTCCCCAAATCTCCATTTTCTATTCACTCTTCCATTCTCTTCACAGTCATAAATGTGACACGTTGTTTTCATGTTGCTCTTTAATCCCGTAGTGTTGGCTTTCCGTGTGAGTGACACCGTATCCGCCCCGCTGCCCGAAGGTTTGCCTTCCGCTGCTTTACGAGGACGACGCCTGGCGCGGCCCGCTGTCAACGCGACAAGCAGCCGTGACTTCATTCACCCCCCCCCGGGGAGGGAGGGGGGGGGGACAAATCCAAGTGTTTATTATTCCGCGGCTGTGCCACCAACAGCAGACGCCTTCGGTATCACATTCTCCAGATCCCCAGTGCTTCAGATTACAAAGCAGCTCAGACCCTCACAGAGGTTTCCCTCGTGAAGTTTGGGGAAACAATAAATGATGTTTTGTCTTGGACCACGGAGGTTCAAGCAGTACTACAAGGCCACAGAGCCGGTGAGCTCCCAGCAGAGGAGGGTGCGTTATCTCCAGCAGACGGAGGGGCCTTGGCGTCTGATGTCATGGGTTCGTGTCCCTATCACGTCGAGCTCCTTTTTTACACCGGCGCCGAGGGCGCTTTCACACAAACCATCGACTGCGGCGTCTCTTTGAGGTCTCATAAGTGCATCAAGTGCAATGCAAAATGTCCTCCCTCATAAAACGTTTGGCAACGAATGATTTGAATGATAGAAACAAATCATTATACTCCGGATCACTTACGTCCACGTGATGCTGACTTCTGTTTGCACCGTAGCGCCAGCCAGAGTCTTTTTTTACTGTCATCGGGCATGTGGTGATGAAAATAACCTCCACAACCTTCTTTGAGTATTTGTACCTGTGTGGAACATCATGAGTCATGAGTTCTGAAAGAAACATACGTGCATTTGTTGTGCATCACACGTGTGCATTTCGTTCACTTTACAAGTGAAAAAAAATGAAAACTTTCAAATTAAAATGTCACTTTGTCATGGATACCATAGGCCACTTTTATATTTCAAACGAGGTTAGATGACACATTTTATTTACACACACATATTTATTTACATTTTATTTTATTATTAAACTTAGTATGGGTCAATTTAAAAAATAATAAAATAAAATATAGAAAAAGTTTTGTCCAAAATGCAACTTAACATTATTTTACATTCAACCAACCGTCCCTGAGTGGCTTTTTTCTTTTTAAGGCCCAAGCGAGATAACCAAGATGACATCATCAGACAACGGAGGTATAAAATATAAAGTGAAGTTGCCCGTCAAGCGGCCCGTCTTGTTCCTTTTGAGCCACTCGAATACACGGCATTCAATTCCCCATAAAGAACGCTGCAATGTACCGATGCGATGGTGGCGCATGGAGTAGTGCTGGGGGCTGCAAGGTTGCTGGTTCGAATCCCGGCTGCCTCATGTGCTAATTGCTCCCCAGGCCAAAATGTAATGCTTGGGTTATAATGCAATGTAAGTCGCTTTGGATAAAAAGCATCAGCTAAATTAAATCTAATGTAATGATGCAAATACTCGGCGCAGGCATCAACACAAGCTCACAGGGTGACGCAGTGAAGCCAGCGGGGGACATGCAGCACATCCAGGCCTCATTCAAAGCAGCCAGCTGAGCTCTTTGCAGATAAGGCTGCAATAAACAGCCTCGGACCTGACGCAAACACACACTCACACACACAAACCGCCACTGGAACATTGGAATTCTCCCTCTGAGTTGGAATCGAGACATTTGAACGGGATTCAACTCTTTTTGTGACGATTTCTCAGCAGTTGAACAGAGGGGGATGACATCATTCATTGCAGGTAAGATGATAAGTGTGAGGTTTTGAAAGACCGTAACTATTGATACCATTGTTATTATTTTAGATTATGAGGAAAAAAGGGGGCGAAAAGGCCATTCCACATCCTCCTCGTAGTTTAGTTATTATGTGACACTCGCGCTAAAGCAGCAGGAGGCGGCTGCTTTAATCAAACATGCGCCTGTAAACCCGCCCGGCAACCCACATCAAACAGAGCTAAACATCCAGATAGCAGAGCCAACAGGAGGGTGTCACATGACTTTAGAAACTGTCTGTTTTCACCTTTACTGCGGCTTGAAAGTAAACTTCTTAATTCATGGTGAAACCCAAACAACTCTTCCCTGATTCCCATTTGTCCACTTGGTGTATTTGACGGTTTTCTGTGTCTGAAGGCGGCGCCGCCGTGTCAGAGGTCGCGTTTGTAGCCGTTTGACCGTTGACGTGAGGCCGCTCTTTGCCGCTGACAAACACAAAGCGGATTTTAAAAAAGACCACTATGCCACAAACAACTGTTGGGTGTTTACTTTGTTCTGAAGGTCTTTGTGTTTGGTCCTCCACACGACTCTGAACACTGAACCCCTGAGCTGAGCGTCAGCCGGCGTGCAATAACAGCAGCGGCGTGGCCTCTCATGGCTGACGGCAAGCCGGTGATAACAACAGCCCCCGCCCCCATCAACGCCACGGGCAACGCGACCACCCTCGGCGCCGTGGATCTGGCCCACGTGATCAACTGGCTGACGTTGAGCGTCGGGCTGCCCGCCATCGGACTGGCCATCTACGCCCTCAGGAACCTGTCCAAAGGTTCGTGGCCCCTCGTCTCTGCGTCACAGCGACTTGATATACTGTATATATATATACACACGGCGATCCGTCAGCAGCTCACCAACTGCCGACACTGACAGATGTCAACAGACATCAGGAGCCAAAAACGGAGTATTAGAAAAGCAACAGAACCCGGTTTCATTTCATCAAATACCGGCCTCAATTATCAGTGTCTCCGTGTGAGCTTCAGCCCCAGTATCACCATGACTAATGGGCCCATACGTGGTAATAATAGTGTCAGTGGTAATGGATACAGTGGTGCATGTAGGTCCCATTAAGAGGCAGGAAGTGGTTATTGGTGAATAAGTGGTTATGTTTCAGGTCCATGAGAGAAACGGAGTAAAGTAAAGAGTAACATTTGTGTTTCTCCGCACCAGGTGGGAACAAAATCCCCATGCACGTGGTGTTCCTGCTGGTCTCCGACGTCCTCAGTTTCTTCGGCCGCCCCGCCGTGGGGCAGGACATGGCGTCCGGGCCCGCGTTCGCCTCCGGCCCCACCGACTTCCTCTTCTACTTCGGCGTCATCACCAACATCACCCTGATGCTGGCCATAGCTCAGGAGCGCCACCTCCTGGTGTTCTACCCGCGGTGCCTCGGCTGCTGCGGCGCGGCCAGGCGCTCCCCCGCCGTGACCCTGGCGACGTGGGCCGCGCCGTTTGCCGTCCTGGCGCTCGCCGTGCTGCGCTACGACCTGTGGTTCGCCGCGTGCCTGCTCGCTCCCTTTCCTCTGCTCCTGTTCTTCGCCGCGGACTCGTGCAGGGCGCTGCTGTGCTCCCGTTCCACCGCCCGGACCCCGGAGAGGAGGAGGGCGGCCTGGGGGATCGCTGCCATCTCGGCCAACTACACCTTCCTCTACGTCCCCTACATCCTCAGCATCCTCCTGGAGGCTCTGTCCTTCAAGGAGACGGTCACCTACCTGGGGCTGGTGTCTCACCTGCTGCTCTACCTCGGCCCTCTGGTGGACCCCTTCCTCTACATATTCATGACCAGAGGGCTCAAGGAGGTGGTGCAGGCGCTGCCCTGCTGCCACAGGCCCGGCGGGGGAGGAAACGCGGCGCCCACGGTGGACACTGTGGCTGAGGCCGTGGAGACGAGGCTCTGAGGTCAGCGCTGCTCTCTGGGACGACACACACTGCTGTTGTTGTTTGTAGGAGACCAAAAGCAGATCAGAGACACACACACACACGTGAATGGTCTTTACGGTGTAAAGTGACAGGTGGATGAGTTACAAAACATTCCATTGTTTTCTTTAACACTGGCATCTTGCAGCATACCTCACATGTTACATGCTACAGGCATGCGTAGACGCCAAAATATCCCGCTTTATGCCGCGGTTTATTGCGTCACTAAAAGAAGAGCAGAAGAAGGCTTTTCTCTCCGGAGAAGACGTCCCCACTTGCAAACGTTTGATTGACAGATGGTGGATCCAATCGTCTGCCATGCATGGTTTGGCAGTATGTGGCCTTCCCCAAACAGTTCCCTGTGACTGGTTCCGCGTTGCAACACCATCCGGCGAGTCAGATTAGCTTTTAGCACCGTCTGTGGGTGAATATCACTGGATAACCCAGCAAACTCAGGGCTAATCCTGCAGTGCAGCGCCAGCAAGGCCTATGGCAAAGCCGGGTTTAGCCCACTTTGGCTCTGCCAGTGTGAAAGCTTTTCTAACCCCGGTCTAATCGCTCACTCAGCTTGGTTCTGAGTGCAGTGAGGCCTTCTGCATCCAGGAACCGACCATTTTCAGGCAGGTTAGAGAGCTGCACATGAAGATGAGATGGTTTAAACTTACCAAAAGGAAAGGACTTAACGTGTTTGCCACCTGCTGTTCACCTGTTGTATGTGGGGTTTTAAAAAAATGTTTTTTAGTTAATGCCTGAAATACACAAGCTAAAGATATGTTAATGTTTTGATGTGTGAATAGTTGAGGAAGAGGAGGCTCAACACACTGCACCCACACATTATTTATTTATTTATTATTTATCTGTCTCTCCTTGCTAGATGCACTCTATATGAACACACTCTAAAACCAGAACACCCGGGGGGACAACATTCGTAGTCCTGTTTTCCATCGCTGTAGAAAGCACCTGCATCCACTGCGGTTATACTTGAGTCCGTGTTGTGGGGGGAATTGAAAGGTACTTTTCGAATAAAGTTGATTTTTTAGCAGCAGTGTAATGGAAGTACTTACAATAGTGCACAAGCAGTCTGATATCTGGTCAATGCTTTTTTCCTAAAGTTGGTCCTCTAATCACAGCTGTCTGAATTTGGGGGTCTACCAAATATATTTTTGGCACCACCTATGATGATCCAGATGGCCTATTTGCTAAAGTACGATGATAAAAAAAAGTGTAATTAAAGCTTAAATTACTATTGACGTCATGGAATATGGTCACAGATGGTGTGGGAAATGCGTGTGAGAGGGGGGGGGGGGGGGGGGGGGGAAA
Source organism: Pungitius pungitius (assembly GCF_949316345.1). Lineage (NCBI taxonomy): Eukaryota > Metazoa > Chordata > Actinopteri > Perciformes > Gasterosteidae > Pungitius > Pungitius pungitius. Next base: position 2,796,223 of record NC_084912.1, on the reverse strand, counting down.
TCATTAAAGAATGCTTTGTCACCATCTACAGTCACTGAAATGTCCCTGTGCCCGTTATGTTAGGGTCAGTTCCGAGAACTGAACAGTAACAGACGCGCTGCATAGGATGCTATGTGGATGCTGCATAGGATGCTGCATGGATTTTCTCACAAAAATGTCAAATTCTAAATGCACGACATGCTCAGCTGGGAAGGTAGTGACCGTGCATCATGTGTACGAACAGAAAACACAGTCCTCCATTTGATTGTGTCTTCTCTGCTAAATGTTCTTTGATTGTAGGAAAACAGCTGGAGGCTCCACAGATTCGGGGGTGATCTCATCTCCACTGAAACGAAAAAAAGACAATGGAAAGGATTGAATGTTTCAGTTGATACCACACCTGTCTACACTGTGTCTCTTTCTATTGCCTTTGCACATTTCTGGTTTGCATTAAACAGACAACCTTTCCATTTTAAAAATGCACCTTTTTTAGTCAAAGGACAAGTGTTTGTTCCTTTTCTGCAGCGGAGGTCTTAACCCGAAAATGTGTAAACTAACTTCTAAAAACTGTGTTTGATTCTATGTGTGTTTATATTATGCGTCCAAAATCATTTTATTTTCATCCGCTATTCAAATTCTTAAAACTCCTAAAAAATAAACTCAAATATATGTGTAAAGAATATTCTATTTCTGTGATATTATTTTATTGGACCTAATCCAGTGGACGCTAAGCTGACTATGACATGGCAGCGTCGGGATGTGCTTTGGTTTTCAGCCCCGTTCTCCACGTCACCACCAGGTGTCCCCACAACACTTTGTAACCCGGGTTCCGTTGCCCACCTCGGCTTCTCAACGTCGTCGACCGTCTCCGGCAGCCTGGCGTTCAGCGTCTCCGGGAGCAGCAGAGACGCCAGGCCGGAGACGATGGCCACGGAGGAGATGATGACCTGAGGGAGGACGGTCCACACGTCCCCCAGCAGCAGGATGAGCGGTGCCACCGACACCCCCACGCGACCCATGAGGTTGGTGTAGCCTAAACCATTTTGCCTGTGAATCACACACATCATTCATCGGCCCTTCTCAGTCGTCACGCAGGCGTTCGGGACTTTTGATTGGCTACTGAGCTGATCCGAGTCCTCTCATCCGTAAGTTTCTCCAGAACCCCTCGACAGAGTTCATTCATACTTCATACTGTACAAAAGGTCAATTAGGACAATATGGTCAGATTGTCGTCTTTCCCACTCCGGTTAAAGTCAGATCTCAAGGATCCATATGCCAATCATGACAGCTGTGTGTTAGTAACTGACCTCACGACTGTCGGGTAAAGCTCTGCTGTGTAGAGGATGACAGTTGTGAAGGAAGCTTCAGACAGGCCTTTTCCCAGAATGGCAACAGCAGCACGCACCTGCCACAGACCTACACAGTGCGGCCCATGCAGCACACGCTCAGAACAGTCTTCAGTACCACGGGAAAAATAACGCAGGATTTATGTCCTTTTGTGTCACGCTGACCTGGTGGTAAAAGCATGTTGGTGATTATGCAGACCCCCGTCAGCAGCAGCGTGCCCGCTTGGCACCTCCTCCGCCCGAAGACGCCCAGCAGGAAGTAGACAGTCAGCTTCGCGGGGACCTCGATGGCAGCGTAGATGAAGTGTGTGAGGTAGATGTTTAGACCAAACCCGCCGACGTTCAAGCTGATTCCGTAATACGTGGAGGCCACTCCGTACCTGCAGAGAGCGATACGGGTCTCTTTTCACACACCTATATTCCAACTGAGATTATTCAATCAATACGACAGAGTGTGTTGGAGGATAACGGCGACTAAGCGTGTGGCGTTTCTCCAGGTGAAAACCCACCACACGACCCCAGTCAGCACAGTTAACCGCCTCATCTTCGGGGTCTTGATCAAGTGGAGGTACGTGTAGTTTTTCTTTTTCTTTTCCAGGGTTTCAAAGTCGGCGAGTTTCTGTGCAAAAGCAGAAGAGGAATATCAAAGGTTTGGTCCACATGTTTTCGCCAGACTGTGTTTCCTGGCTGAGCTGTGATGGAGTGAAAAACACGGCCTCTAATGATTTGGAACGCTGAGGAAACACGTCAACGTGTGTGTTGCTCTTCCAGCGGAGTGTGCACTTTGTCCAAGGACTTTGAGATAAACACATAAGGTGCCTAAAGGGACGTAACTCATCGAATGGTTTATTTTAGAAAAAAATGAAAAAAATACACGTGTGAGGAGAAACGGGCGGCATTTAGCATTATCATGTGAAAAAAAACGCACCACAACATTCATATCACTTTTTCAAACATCTAGAGAGAAATTCATGTTAATTAATGCAATAACTTCTCCAAGGATGTTTGGCAGTAACACAAAGTTGTTAAATAAATATAAATGTTTCAATCTAAATGTAAATGTCAAATGTAAATGTGAATGTTAAATATAAATGTAAATGTTAAATGTCAATTAGGTCTTGTGTCAAACTAATTTTAGGTCGGGGGCCACATACTGTCCACTTTCATGTTTATGCTAAATAATGCTAAATGTAGCAAAACTGTGATTTTAGAACGTGTGACATTTCACAAACGGCGCCTCATACGTGAGACCTTGAAGACGTGAAAACATCAAGCTGGAACTTACCTGCAGTTTTAAGTTGGAGGACGCTTTTGGTCTTTTGTTGAACTTGGCGCATTTGTCAAGGTAAAACTGAGCTTTTTCCACTTTCCCATTGGCCAACAGCCAGCGGGCGGATTCCGGAACCCACCTGCAATTATATAAACAGTAACTGAAAATAACTATCGAGTGGATGCAATTCCTTTCATTCGCAGGTGAAGCTTCGAACAGGTTTGCTCAGGTGTGAAACCACCGATTTTATTTTTAACGGTAACTTTCTGTGTTCTCACTCACCACCAGGTGAGCAGTGCGAGGCCCAGCGGGGCCGTGACGGTCACGATCAGAGGCCGCCAGTCGTTCACCAGGAAGGCGAAGCCAGCCAGCAGCATGTTGCCCGCTGACCACGACAGGCCGCCAATCACGCTGATGAATAACCTGTGTTCAGTGTCGACCCACTCGATGGCTGGAGGACAATTAGATATATTTACTGTAAATAAATAATAACTCCAAGATACTGCTGTTTGCTTCGGCTTCATTTCACTCCTCCTGGGAGTTTGGTTAAACATTTGCGAACAAATTAGACCTTCTCGTTTTAGCTTTTAGCCTGTAACCCAGCTGATTGTCATGCCACCCGAAAAAAGTCAAAAAAAGGGGGCAACTTGGCCAGCTTACTGAGGACAAGGGCGTTGATGCCAATCCCCGTCAGTCCGAACCCAGTCAGGAATCTGAGCACGGCGAACAGGACGTAGGAGTCTGCCGACGCGCTGGCGAAGCCGAACACGGTGGCCGTGATGTACGAGGCCAGGAGAGTGTTTTTCCTCCCGTATCTGCAGACAAAGATCTCAACTTTGTTGACTTGCCTTATGCCCTGAGCATTGTGCAATCACATGAAAACAACCCCCCCCTCTTTAATATTGTTTGGCGTAAGAACAACAACATTTCGGTTTTCTTGGTCATTCGACCTATTTTCCCATTTTTGGAGACACCCTCTTTATTCGCCTCCTACTTATCACTGAGGAATCCAAAAACCAGGCCCCCTAAAATCACGCCCAGGAAGAAGATGGAGCCGGTGGTTTGTGTCAGGCTTTTTCTATCACACACGAGGTCCCACTGCAAAGGCGGGTCACAGAGAAAGGGTCAACATCAAACAGCATCGGCAGTGAATGTGGGCACAGTGTTTGATGCCGATAGAAACGACTCCCTGGTCGTACCTCTGTGGCCATGGTGGAGGAGAAGGTGGAGTTGTCGTAAACCCATCCGCTCTGACACCGGAGGGTCGGCGGGTCGGCGCCCCGGGAGCCGTTGGCCAACAGCTGAAGCTGGGGCTCCTCAAACATCTCGCAGGACTCCGGTCCGCCGCCGTCTCCCCGCGCCGGGATGCTGACGGTCAGCCTCTGCTCCTCGGTCAGATTCCCAAAGGTCCCTCCGATGGCACAGCGGTGGGGGGGCGAGGCGGCGATGAAGTTGTTCAACAGGAAGTGGCATGGCAGGACCATCCGGGGGACCCACAGCAGGACGAGCACGGCGATTTGGAAAGGCCCGAAACCGTCGATTTCGTCCAGGATGTCCTCGAACTTCATGTTGACGGGTTTCTTGAGAAGAACACGCCTGCTTCGACCGGGGCGGGGGGGGTTAGTAGAACACGGAGGAAGCAGACCCCGGGTCATTGGGGGTCACGCATCAACGCGATCAAAAGAGGGGCGACGAACTCACCTGCGTCTGCGGCGGATCGACCCACTGACGACTGGCCACTGCGGCGTTGTGACTCCGCGACGTGGTCTTCTCTCGGTTGGCAGCTGGAAAAAAGTCTCCGCAGCCAACGAGATCATTAACATCTGCGTTACCTTTGGACCCCATAAAGTTAAGAAATCTTGAGTTCTTCCATTATTGACACACCCACATGCTTCTGAGAAAGTATCTGGCACCAAAAAAAAAGCCTCCGAGTGCAATCAAAGCAACCGTCTCACATACTTAATGATGGAGAGTTATTCTTAAATAAGTCACATTGCTGGAGTTTTGACCCTTAATAAAAGGCGACGCGTTGGCGAGAGGGCGGATCCATCAATAACTTGATCACTACATTGTGTGCGCACTGCTCGTGCAGGTTTCTGTCTGCTGGATATGAACTTCAGCTGGTGGAACAATGACTTTTATGACTTTTTAATGACACATTCTGTTCATGACGATGATGATGAAGTCTGCTGACATTTAGAGAGAGAGAGAAAGAGAGAGAGATCTGACACATTCTCAAGTTTGCAGCCAGCTCGGTCTGTGGAGTTCACTTTAAAACACACACAGTGTTGAATGCAGCCGCATTTGATTCTGCGTTATTAGTAATAAAGATACAAATAATCTGAATGGTTGTTTTAAATCACAAAATCAGCCCTGGTCCGTCACACACGGGTCGTCAGTGTCAGGCCAATGACAGAGGGCGACCCAATAGCAGACGCAGACACAGGTAAGCAGGATACAACGCTTTTATTTGTGAGTAGCGTGGCCTGTGCGGGGTTCGAGCAGGGGACAGACGTAGTCAGCCGGGCGAGGGTCAAGCAGGGGACGGATGTAGTCAGCCAGGCGGGGGTCGAGCAGGGGACAGACGTAGTCAGCCGGGCGAGGGTCAAGCAGGGGACGGATGTAGTCAGCCAGGCGGGGGTCGAGCAGGGGACAGATGTAGTCAGCCGGGCGAGGGTCAAGCAGGGGACGGATGTAGTCAGCCAGGCGGGGGTCGAGCAGGGGACAGACGTAGTCAGCCGGGCGAGGGTCAAGCAGGGGACGGATGTAGTCAGCCAGGCGGGGGTCGAGCAGGGGACAGACGTAGTCAGCCGGGCGAGGGTCAAGCAGGGGACGGATGTAGTCAGCCAGGCGGGGGTCGAGCAGGGGACAGACGTAGTCAGCCGGGCGAGGGTCAAGCAGGGGACGGACGTAGTCAGCCAGGCGGGGGTCAAGCAGGGGACGGACGTAGTCAGCCGGGCGAGGGTCAAGCAGGGGACGGATGTAGTCAGCCAGGCGGGGGTCGAGCAGGGGACAGATGTAGTCAGCCGGGCGAGGGTCAAGCAGGGGACGGATGTAGTCAGCCAGGCGGGGGTCGAGCAGGGGACAGACGTAGTCAGCCGGGCGAGGGTCAAGCAGGGGACGGATGTAGTCAGCCAGGCGGGGGTCGAGCAGGGGACAGACGTAGTCAGCCGGGCGAGGGTCAAGCAGGGGACGGATGTAGTCAGCCAGGCGGGGGTCGAGCAGGGGACAGACGTAGTCAGCCGGGCGAGGGTCAAGCAGGGGACGGACGTAGTCAGCCAGGCGGGGGTCAAGCAGGGGACGGACGTAGTCAGCCGGGCGAGGGTCAAGCAGGGGACGGATGTAGTCAGCCAGGCGGGGGTCGAGCAGGGGACAGACGTAGTCAGCCGGGCGAGGGTCAAGCAGGGGACGGATGTAGTCAGCCAGGCGGGGGTCGAGCAGGGGACAGACGTAGTCAGCCGGGCGAGGGTCAAGCAGGGGACGGATGTAGTCAGCCAGGCGGGGGTCGAGCAGGGGACAGACGTAGTCAGCCGGGCGAGGGTCAAGCAGGGGACGGATGTAGTCAGCCAGGCGGGGGTCGAGCAGGGGACAGACGTAGTCAGCCGGGCGAGGGTCAAGCAGGGGACGGATGTAGTCAGCCAGGCGGGGGTCGAGCAGGGGACAGACGTAGTCAGCCGGGCGAGGGTCAAGCAGGGGACGGATGTAGTCAGCCAGGCGGGGGTCGAGCAGGGGACGGACGTAGTCAGCCAGGCGGGGGTCAAGCAGGGGACGGACGTAGTCAGCCAGGCGGGGGTCGAGCAGGGGACAGACGTACTCAGCCGGGCGGGGGTCAGGCGGGAGGCAATCAGGCAGGCCAACCCAGTCTCCAAAAAAAGCGTGAAATGGCTACGTTGGTCCACCGTGATAAACGTAGTCATGTTACGTTTTCCCCCAAAATAACGTTACTATGTTACGTTTCTTTTGGCCCATTCATTTACATTGCTTTGCAAATAGGTCACGTGACGATCAAGTTTCCCGTTAGTGAAAAGAAAAACATGGCGGACGGTCAGCATAATCTCCGTGAAAAACACAATATTTTAAGAAAGCATCAGCATTTGTATGCATTTCGATGGCATTTCTAGCGAGAAGTATGCGTTATTCTTTCATAATCTTCTATCAGAGACTGTAGAAGACCTTCCGTTTATTCGTTTCTGCGAAGATTTGAGTGTCCCTTTGGGAAAGCGTGATTACGCAACGCCTTTAACGGCGCATTATTAAAAAAACACTTCCAGTGGGGGCGTTACCGTAAAGAAGCGTTCAGCCTTAAAGCCACTAATCGCCAAACAAAACAAACTCAAAGCACTCGAATCACATTATGACTTTTTAAACATAAATTCCGTTATTTTTATGAGTTTTCAATGAAAGAATGCATCATTTCCGGGGGTAGGCATGCCCGGGACATCCCGAATTATGGGCAATTTTGATTTGTCCAGCTTTTTGACAGCTCCAGTCCCGACTTCCAATCACAGCCTCCTAAATCAATGACGCGCCTAAAACTCTCGGTTCGAACATTACGTCTTGTTTACATGGGAAAGGGGGGCGGGGCTTCGCCCTCAGAGCGGAGCGTCATTTCTCGCTCCACACGTCTCCTCTTTTTACTGGCCAGGAAAACGGGCGATCTATCCCACGTGGGTCTGGCTCCATTCCATTGGCTCTGACGAATCCATAGAGAGGCGGGACTTATAATTTGCCCGGCAAACGGAGAGATTTGAGCTGCATTGCTTCCACTGTGCGTGAAGTGGCCGTGAGGCCTCCACTAAAGTCTCTCTCTATTTGTTCTGCTTTACTCAATAAAAGTAAAACCTTTACAGATATACTGTCCACACACTAGGCTAACATAATGGAGACTTCCAGGCTTCGTCCTTTATGTTTTATGGGGATAAAGCCCCTGTAAGTAGTTTTTTCCCAAGCAAATCTGAGTTTCTTCTTTTTTTGTGTGTCCCATACAAATATCAAAATATATATACTGATTTTCACATCCAAACACACTCACTTATGTTCCCTTTTATCATGACAACAAGAAATTTCAAGATAAACCTTTTGCTTTCATAAATCATACAGTTTTAGTGTGTAAATGCCCAGCAGTGTACGGTCCGGGGGCCCCTATCGGGCCACTTGTTAGATGGGTTTGATGGGTTACCGACTAAAATATATGCCCCCACCCCCTAACTTGATTTAGGTCTGTTGCCTCAGGGTAACTTGTAAATATAATAAGTCAAACAAGCAATGTAAGCATTAAGAAAGTAGTGCATTTTGAGCACATTAACCACAAATGGATTCAAACATAAATTCAAAAATATTAAACAAAGAAATTAAATGACCAACACTGTATGTACAAAATCCACATACAAAACATGTAAACTTAAAGGGCTTGTTTGTGTCAAATTTTATGGCATACACATTCAACTGGCCTACAATAACCTGAAGAATGTCTTAAAATACTGAAGGGGGGGACATGATATCATTAGAAATGTTATGCCAGAGGGAGCACAGAATGTATTGTGGGGTGTTCAACAAGGAGGATTTTCAACCTCTACTATGTCTCCATCCTCATCTTGATCGACAGACTCACTGTCACTATCATCAGACATGCGTTATCCTAGTTTTAGTGTGTAAATGCAATTTCCAGCATGAGACCTAAAAAACGCCTACAGGAATAAAAGGGTTAAACCAGATACAACTTGCTTGTTTGACTTATTTGACTTATTATATTTACAAGTTTCCCTGAGGCAGTTAGGGGGTGGGGGCATAAATTTTAGTCAGTAACCCATCCAACCCATCTTAAAACTCAGTCGAAGGAGTCTAACGCCGGAGTCACAGGGTGCAACAAAACTCTGTAGTGAAAAAAGTGAAGGCCGAGGCATGCTGGGTGAGGTGCGATCCCGGCCCTTTTGGGACAGTGTTGTGCCTGAACGCGTTCATTGAACGATAGTTCATAAACTTGTTGATATTTTGGGCGAACGTGAACTGAACGTACTGTATTAATGCCCGATGAACGTCACTGTTCTCGTTCATTCTGGTGTCTATGAACGGCGCGTTCGTTCAGCTTAACATCGTTCAATGGGGTACCAGATTTCTATAGAAAACACACCATAAACGCGCATTAATAAGTGTAGCAAAGAGGCGGCGTATAATAATTTTAAAGAGTTTATGAAGTTACTGACAAGGTCGGTGAGGATGGGAGGAATCTGACCTTTCTTTGCAAACATTTGCACCTTAATGATTACTGTCCTGTTTTTCTTTTAATAATTCCTTATTTAAAAAAGACCATTTAAGCAGCATGTGTTTGAGAATGTAGTGTAGGGGTAAACTCTGCAACTGCTGCTAGTGTGGAGTGAATAGACAGCAACATAGCATCAAAGAATCATTAGGGAAATGCTGTCCCCTCAATGCTAATGTAAACCCTGGTTGGATAAGGATTCAAATTGGATAAGAAGATTAAATCTGATGCATCGCTTCAGTGTTAAAACTGATAAAATAATTGCTGTCTGTGGTTCTGGGCTGTGGCAATAATTTAAAAAAAAAATAGCTCGCAGCAACGTATGGAAAAAAAGAACTGAACTAGTTCATTTTTAAAATTTGTAAACTAAACTTTGAACTAGTTAATGTAGAAAGTAAACTTTCCCAACACTGGCTATAGGACCCCGGAAGATGATGAACTATGCCTGGGAAGGGCGAAGCCATGCCGGTACGAGCATGATGTGCAAATTAGTCGTCAGATCAAAGTATAGTAGTGATAGACTAATCGAACCATCTAACAAGTGGCCCGATAGGGGCCCCCGGACCGTACACTGCTGGGCATTTACACACTAAAACTGTATGATTTATGAAAGCAAAAGGTTTATCTTGAAATTTCTTGTTGTCATGATAAAAGGGAACATAAGTGAGTGTGTTTGGATGTGAAAATCAGTATATATATTTTGATATTTGTATGGGACACACAAAAAAAGAAGAAACTCAGATTTGCTTGGGAAAAAACTACTTACAGGGGCTTTATCCCCATAAAACATAAAGGACGAAGCCTGGAAGTCTCCATTATGTTAGCCTAGTGTGTGGACAGTATATCTGTAAAGGTTTTACTTTTATTGAGTAAAGCAGAACAAATAGAGAGAGACTTTAGTGGAGGCCTCACGGCCACTTCACGCACAGTGGAAGCAATGCAGCTCAAATCTCTCCGTTTGCCGGGCAAATTATAAGTCCCGCCTCTCTATGGATTCGTCAGAGCCAATGGAATGGAGCCAGACCCACGTGGGATAGATCGCCCGTTTTCCTGGCCAGTAAAAAGAGGAGACGTGTGGAGCGAGAAATGACGCTCCGCTCTGAGGGCGAAGCCCCGCCCCCCTTTCCCATGTAAACAAGACGTAATGTTCGAACCGAGAGTTTTAGGCGCGTCATTGATTTAGGAGGCTGTGATTGGAAGTCGGGACTGGAGCTGTCAAAAAGCTGGACAAATCAAAATTGCCCATAATTCGGGATGTCCCGGGCATGCCTACCCCCGGAAATGATGCATTCTTTCATTGAAAACTCATAAAAATAACGGAATTTATGTTTAAAAAGTCATAATGTGATTCGAGTGCTTTGAGTTTGTTTTGTTTGGCGATTAGTGGCTTTAAGGCTGAACGCTTCTTTACGGTAACGCCCCCACTGGAAGTGTTTTTTTAATAATGCGCCGTTAAAGGCGTTGCGTAATCACGCTTTCCCAAAGGGACACTCAAATCTTCGCAGAAACGAATAAACGGAAGGTCTTCTACAGTCTCTGATAGAAGATTATGAAAGAATAACGCATACTTCTCGCTAGAAATGCCATCGAAATGCATACAAATGCTGATGCTTTCTTAAAATATTGTGTTTTTCACGGAGATTATGCTGACCGTCCGCCATGTTTTTCTTTTCACTAACGGGAAACTTGATCGTCACGTGACCTATTTGCAAAGCAATGTAAATGAATGGGCCAAAAGAAACGTAACATAGTAACGTTATTTTGGGGGAAAACGTAACATGACTACGTTTATCACGGTGGACCAACGTAGCCATTTCACGCTTTTTTTGGAGACTGGGTTGGGCAGGCGGGGGGTCAGGCTGGAGACAGAGGTGGTCGGACAGGCGGGGGTCAGGTACGAAGGGCAGGCCGGGAGAAGACAGAGAGACGGGAACGCTGGAAAGCTTGGAGACATCACAAGACGATCTGGCAGGGGGCTGACAAACGAACAGAGGTTAAATACACCGGGGAGGCAATCAGGGGACGAGAAACACCTGGGAGGGGTAGAGACAAACACTTAACGAGACACCGGCTGTGACAGATTCTGCGTTATTAGTAATAAAGATACAAATAATCAGAATGGTTGTTTTAAATAACAAAATCAGCCCTGGTCCGTCACACACGGGTCGTCAGGCCGGATTTAAAGTCATCTCGCAGGAGCACCAGTCTAACAGAATGAAATAAAACCCTACGAGTGTGTACCGTGAACACATGAGTTTGTTCATTCTGTAAATGCATAATAGTCCGTACCATTCATCACTAACCCTTAGACCACCTTGTCCTACTAAAAGGCTCATTTTTGGTCTGTTTTCCCGATCAGGACCAAACTGTGCTTCAGAGGGGGTCACACAGGGAGGAGGATGGAGTAATCATTGCGTAAGCTCTTTGTCTTCATCACATCTGAACAATCTCAGAAAACACAATTGTTGGCTGGAGAGAATTGATTTGGCCTGTAATTGTATTTTCTGAACTACTTCTCACAGGAAAACCAGATTCAGAAGAAAAGACACAATAAGTTATTCAATAACTGATGTCCATTGTGTGTTTTCTGGCGCTGGAGTTGTCCCTAACTCCAATTCTGTTGATTTATTCACAAAAGGCCGTGAATGTCTGTTTCCCCCCGATGGAGCAACCACCAAAGCCATCAGGGGGAGGGGGGCTGAATCATTAGGGTCCTTCCTCTGGGGATTGTGAATATCCTCCTCTGGACTACAGCTTTCGTATGGGAGGTCATAAATATTATATCATATGATAAATAAATATTCCACGACACTGTTTGGAGAAGAGCATCTCAAGGGAAGACGGGTCAGCGGCCTGCGAGCCGAGGATCTGTCCTCACGTGCGGGGACGCGGGACACGAGACGTCTCGGATTCCAACATGGGAACAACATGAGTGTTTGTTTACTGGTTCCGGTCCCAGCGGCTCGGCGTCCCGGGGACTGGACGCGCTGTCCTAGACCAGCGTGTTGGACAGTGGTCCTGAAGACCTGCCGAGGTCCCCAGAGGACAGTTTGGTCCTGTTTGCTCATTGCCGCTCCATAAGAAGCACAATTTAAATTTTTGAGCTAATTCTATGTTATAAATAATGAATGTGAAAAAAAATATGTAAGTAATACGACTATACTATGACTATTACAGTATTATACTATTCATGCAATATTAAATATAAAATAAAGTATCCATAAATACAAAATATGGGAACATCACTCCAGTAAAAGGCTTTCATATATTTACAAAATAAGATATTTATGTAATTATTTAAAGACCTAATCAATTATAGTTGTAGTAGAACATCTCACACTGCGAATGAACAATTATTATTGAGGCTTGAGGCTGATGAGGGAGGGTAGGATCAGTATGCTTTAATGATAAGATATCAGTGCATAAACACACGCTTCTTATTGGGTGGAATTCCCCATTTAGTAATAACATTGATGACAATATATGATAATAATAAAATCAATATTGATTTTGAGCAAATTACAAAAAACTTAGACCATAGATGGGCTAATACAAACTATACTGTGTGACATGGACAACAACAAAATACAAGCAGCTAAACATGGATCCCACGAGACGCCACACGCTGAGATCGTCTTTAAAGAGGAAGCCGAGCCGGATGCATTCGGCCACTTTTGTTTTGTGGGGGAAACCCTTCAAGCAGCACAGGGTTTGAATGGAGTTTAAGCCCCGCCCATTACTTGAGGGAGTGGGGGGTAGATTTGATTATTTTTAAATGCGACTTCCATCTGGCCAACTCTTTCCACGTACATTAACCCGTTTTAGTTCAAATCCCATCGATTGAGAGGAAGTCCGTCTGTTCTTCTTTCACGTGCATTTTTCAGAACATTAAACATTTTACACCTAAAAACTCTTCGGCCTCCAGAACTTCCTACGCAGTAGATCGCTACTTTTGTTTTCATAATTGATATAATTCGACAGAACATTATTTATTACTGTACACGGTCCTGCAAATAGAAATATCTCAATTGGATATTAACATTAAAAAGGAAGACCTTTTAGTTGAATCAGTGATTTAAGGATTTGGTTACAGCCTTTCTAAACACTCAATTATCATGTTGCCTGCCACAGGTTTTAAGGCAAACTGTGCAGCAATTGCAATTTTTCCCTCTGACCTTTGACCCTCCGCAGAGGACTTTTCGACCCAAACAGCTTCACATCACAAACAAACTGATCCGGGGAATCCCTTCACAAATATTAACTTGTTATCACCAGCGGCTTCTGAGGAGGACTAAGAATTAGGAAACAAAACCTCGAGGGGTTAATCTAAAAATCATATATATATATATGTATAAATCATGTGTTTAGATACGAGGTCAAGTTGGGATTGTATTCAATAAAAGATTCAACTGTGCACTTGAAGGGCAAACTCAGGATGCTTTGGGACAATCATAAGGCACATTATAAGGATTTAAAAAGTTTAGACTTTAAAGAGAATGTCAGCACAACATAAAACACAAAAAAATAATATATAATATATAGTGTTAGAATACAAGAGATGTTATAACAAGTCTTAAAACATGACAATTGCTCTTATAAATGAAACTATGAAAACTATGATTAATTATGTGGCAACTTCACTTCTTTACAATATTCAAAATGCTACATACGTGAAAAGTGAAACCGATTTACCTTTTTACTTGTTTTTAGTTTTATCGTCTTACAGCGAGAAACAAAAACAGAAGTGCCCAGCCGGGAGGTCTAAGGAGAGAACACCAGGAAGGAAAATAACTTCCACAACACGGAGAGAGAGAGAGGGAACTGCCCAGCGAGGCATCTGAGAAAGACAAAAGTACCACAAACACAAACACTGACAACAGCACGTCTTCCATTAAATACGTAACGTACGCGTAACCCGAGGCCTCGGATTCCACCTCCTGAAGATCGACTTCAGGCCCATTGGTTTGTGCAAAAGAGAGCGGGAGGGGAGCTGCTGTGATTGGCCCATGCGCACCCCCCCCCCCCCATGCGCACCCCCCCCCCCCCCCCTCCCCCGGTTAGCTTAAAGAAAGTCTCACATACTGTACGTCACAGCTAAGCTTCCTGTGTGAGAAATGGCTGCCTGGGAAAAGGAACATAACAAAGTGTTCTATAATTGACCTGTAGTTACAAAGCCCAAACCTCGTGTTCTGTTCAAAGCAACAATTAAATCTTTAAAGGGGAAACTTGCCCCCCCCCCCCTTTTAGATATCCCACCCCCGCCCCCTTGGCCGTCGGTGCACACCACTGGTTTCGATGGTTTGTGTGCGCAAGCATCCAAAATGTAATCACTATGAAGTACGGCGGTGCGAGTGCGAGTCCCTTAACCGTCAGTTTGTGAGTGCGTCTCGCTGTATGAACTTTAGCTCCGTGATAATAATTGCACAATAAGAAGAAAGAACAAAAAAAAAAAAAACAACCCTGTAGTCACACAAGCTACTGACCCGAGAGTCAAGAGAGAGAAAGACACGTTGAGATAAATAAAGGACAGATTTAAGAAAAAAAAGAATACAACAAAAACTTACAGCAGAATACATGTGTTGCAATATATGTGTGTGTGTGTGTGTGTAGTGTGTCTGTGAGTTTGACAGAAATACAATAATCTGACACAACAGGAGGATACAAAAATAAATGAGACGTATAGCAGTATTGGTGTTTCCTGTTGATTAGGATCAAATAACCAGTGGACATCCGAATACCATCTAAAATATGATGTTATTATAATACGTAAAACAACAATATAATGCACATGTCACTACAGTAATGCCAACGTGAACCAACTGCTCCACTTTCATCCAGATTATGCTTATTAGTTTGGATTCTCTGCTTTTTTATAATTATATATTAGTATTTATTTTTGCTTACTTTGGTCCTAAAATAAGAGATTTGGGTGTTTCGGGATCTTTCTTTTGTTGGTTTTTTAAGCACATATTTATTATTGGAATTATTGTCAGAAAGACAAAATGCTTTAAAAACTAACTCATGTTTTAAATCCAAACGCGGCAACAATTCAGAACAAACATGATACCCAACGATGCCTTTGCCAGAGACTGAGATATTTGAACTGCTGGTTAATATTCAGAGTGAAAGGACAAGGCGTCCTCTAGGTAGCATGAGACTTCTCCTCCGAGCTAAAGAGGAGGGGGGGTGGGCCTGGGATGTGCACTGAGCTCACATCTGTGGGACACCACACCCGAGACCCGAGTTCAAAGGCTTCCAGACGCAGACACAGTGTTGCGTTATTTTTCACCTTGTTAATGCCTAAATGTGTAGGTCGTCTACGTCAGCTTTTTTTAAGCACACCGGTTGTTCGACCCGTATCTGATTTGAGTCGAGACCTCAGCTCGTCTAGCCGGTCTGCGTGCGGGACCTACCAAAGGGGGGGGGGGGGGTGTGGTGAGGGGGGTGGACCAGCAGCGCGGGCTGCGGCGTAGAAGCTAAAGAAGGCGCGGTCACGCAAACACCGTGTGCCCGTTAGGTAGCTTAGCTTAGCTTAGCTTCATACCCCCCCCCCCGGAGGTATGAAGGTCAAGAAAGGCTTAATTCTCTGGCTGCACACTGAGGCTTAGGGTTTGGATTAAGTCCAGGTCTAAGGCAGGCTTGGAGAACCCCCTGCAGGGCTCTAGGTGGTGGCCTGGTCCAGGGCTCTCAGCAGGTCGCGGCCCTGCAGGAGGTACAGGGTGCCCTGGAGGGGGACGTTGACCTCGCAGTCGTAGCGGGTCAACTCGGGCAGACAGGAGGACTCGAACGAAGGGCCCAGCAGGCGGCTGGCGATACCTAGAAGACAGCAGACATGGAGAGGGGGCGTCTCAATTTGTCCTTTCTCCAAAAGATGCTCACACACACACACACAGAGAAAAGCACACGAGTCAGGAATGAGAGTTTAAATCTAAAAAACTCATTTATTTTGTACTTTTTGTAATGTCCCCGTGATCCTGTAATTACTCATTTTGAGCCTCTCCTTTGCCGTTTCTATGTCTTTCATTTAGAGGATAACCACATGGGAGCGGGAGCTCCTTTGACCCGACCCAAGGCCTTCTGTCCATCCGAGAGCCTGCAGAGCGCTACACATGAAACATAACGCTGTGCTAATAAAGCCTTTTTGATCAGGTTTGATTCCTTTGGTTGCACAGCTTTGCATCCTCGTTGCCAATGAGCTTGTTGAATATATTTTAGGTTGTTCCTTGGCCCTTCTAAGAGCCTAATTAGAGCCTGGTCTAAGAGTTTTATAGCATCAGACATTAATTATGACGCAATTGGCCGCAGGTGTATGGATATTATTTAAGTCTGATGGTGTTAAAGGACCTCGGCTTCTTGTCTCTTCATTTATGTGTTCAAGTCCTCTCCCCGGGCTCCCAGAAGGTGTTTGTGAGTCTTCTCCCCTTCTCGTGTCCCTGTGGTCCAGCTTCAGCGTGAGTGGGACCTGCGCTACAGCGTGTCCTCACTGAGCCCTCGGTTCATTTCCCTCATTTTTTTAACACTGCCTCCTACCAGGTAACCACTACGGAGATCTCGGGCTTCTCTTTAGAATCGCGTTTTTTTGTTGTGTAATAAGTTTAAATCAAATGCCACATGGTGTCAGTCTCTGGTCAGCTCACCCTCGGCCTTGTTGGAGGGCTGCGTGTTGTACGTGTAGTTGCAGCTCTTTCGGAGGAAGAGCTTCTCATTGGTCCCGCTTCCCGGATACTGGCACTTCCTCTGCTGCTGCGCCGCCATCATCCCGCCCATCTCCGGCGCTGAGGACGGACAAACACAGGTGCAGTAGTCGCACGGGGGTGGGGGAGGGGTGGGTTAGGGTGTTTGCGGGCCGTGAGCTGGTACCTGCCAGGGAGCCGGCGCTGAGGGAGCGGTCCATGGCCGCGCTGCTGTCCCGCCTCATCTTCTTCCAGATGTTTTCTGAGGGCGTCCCGTCTCCCTGAGACGCCATCACGAGCGAGAAAAAGGGTGATTTACACCAACGATTCTAATGTCATCACCTTGGTTTTAATAAATACAGTATTTATTATTTAATCATTTAAAGCTTTTTAAAAACATTATACAGGATTATATCCTGTTTATATCCTGTTTCCTGTAGACGTTACTCACTTTTTTCTCCTTCTCCTTGTCAAATCAACGTAGCACATTAGCTGCTTATAACTTTACAGGCTAAAGTACTAAATGTGAGGTTTCAGGTTGGTGCTCTTATTTTGGTGCTACTTTATCAGGGAAACTCACCACAGCCATCTGAGTGAAGGAGCGCTTGATACTGTGGGCCACGGCCACGTCGGCTGGACTCATGTCTCTGTAGGCTCGCACAAAGTTGTCAATGGACCTGCACACAGATAAAAAAGTCTTAGTCTTAGATTGCTTTGTTCTTCAAAAATGCCAAAATAAACCTCACATTGACAATGACTTATTGTGTCATTTTATCCGCTCTTTGCATGTTGATCAATTCATTATAAGGGAATCCTAGGTTAGGGTAGGCTCAAAGTGAGAGTGATGTATTTTCCCCACCTGTGTTTCTGCATGAGGTGCGGCGTGTTCTGCTGGCAGGACGGGCGCTCCTCCCCGCTCAGAGCCGGCATCAGGTACGCCTTGCCGGCCTGTCGCTGCTGGTACGTGATCAGAGGGTCCAGGGGCCACCGCAGGTTCTGCCTGCCGCCCATGGCCTGGAAGGGGGCACTCTGCGCGTGGCCCAATAGGCAAGACCCGGAGTCCACGGCGCCCTGGCCGGCGCGTCCCTCCTCCCCCGCGGCCCACGGCGCGGCGGGCTGCTCCCGGTAGTGGCCCTGGGGCCGCGGGGGGGAGGCCAGGGGCTGGAAGAGGCTGACGATGTTGCTGAAGCTGCCCAGGGGGGGCTGCTGCGCTGCTGGACCCCCCTCCAGCGCCTCGGCCTCCGGGACGATGGGGTGCAGCTGGAAGTCCTCGCCGTCCATCGGGATGTACGGAGCCAGGGTCTCCAGGTCCAAGTCACTCAGGTCGCCCTAAGAGAGGGAAGTCAGACAGCGCGTTGAGGTCCATGGCTGCTCCATGTCCTCTCTTCTCTCAATGTGCAGTCGGTCACTGCTCAACTTGAAATGAATTATGAGCAATTGTAATTATCTGCTGCTTGTGAGGAAGAGCGTGTCCTTCATCACCCGGAAGGTACAAACCCTGCACACCTTTAAATAAATGCAAAAGGAAGCGAGACAATAAAAGCCTCATAAAGCAAAAGAGAGCACTAATAACAAAGAAGGGAACACTTTGTTTAGCTGGTGCACTTTATCTTTATTTGTAATTTTATCTTTATCTCTTCTTACTTACTAACCCATAGCTTTAGCTTTAGCGTACTAACCCATAGCTTATATTTTATTATACTTTCATTTTATTTTTTATCTTATTGCTGCACTATGTTGTCATTATTCTACCGTCTTCTGTCATGCACCAACCGGCAAGACAATTTCCATGTATGTCTTTACATATGATTCCTGATTCCTGAGCATTTTTGCTGGGACGCACACCTCGGTGTTTGCTGCAGTGCTTTCGTCCGTGTCCAGAGAAAACAGCTTCTCCGTCAGCTCCACTTTCAGGTCACTCTCCACTGGGCTGTAGTAATCACCTGGGCTGCTGGGCTGTGGGGGTGAGCGAGAGGAGGAGGACAATGAGCGGTGACGTCACAGATGGAGCGGGGCGCGGGGGGGGGGGGGGGGGGGGGGGCAACAAGACGGACACGCACAGCAGAAAGAAAGGGACGACGCGTAAAAGCCAAAGAGCCGTTTAATAAAGAAAAGGGGAGAGTCGGACACAAAGGGGCAAGAGATGAGCTTCCACAAAGGCACCATTCAGCCCTGCTCCTTCCAAACCTCCACCCCCGGCTTTTCTCACACACATTGCCCACAGTTGGGCACCTTCCACCCCGCAGGCCTCACTGAACACAGAAAGAACAGACTGGGAGACAAACACCACCCAAATAATGACCCAGCCCCCCCCCCGGTGCTCACCGTGGAGCAGCTGCTGAGGCTCGGTGTGGCGCTGCCCGGCGGAGGGTTCTGGGCCACGGTGAACGCGCCGGACGCGCCGGCGTCCCTCGGGACCAGAGCCGGGGGGCCGGGCCTGCTGAGCTCGCCGACCCAGGGGGCGGCGCCTGGGAGGGGCGCGGCAGCGGGAGGCGCCTGGGCGTAGCCGACGGGCGGCGGCGGCTCGTCAAACGGAAGGCGATCTGCCGGGGAGGAAAAATAAAGAAAAAAGTTCAACAAAACCACGACGAAACGTTTGCCTGGGAGCTTTTGTAACACGAAAGGAGGGTGAAAACTGTTCATATCAAATGAAATGTGAGTAACATATTAAACTGCAACCATGGAATCAACGTTAATCCTGTTAATGTTAAACATAAACATGGGGTGAACTGACGAGGGGCCCCTCACCGCTGGCATAACGAGCGCAACAGGCGACACACACGCGAATACGCACCGAAGTCCAGGGCGATGATGGTGTCTCCGGGAGTCGGGGCCAGCTGGGTGAGCTCCTCGGGCTCCTCTTTGAGTTTGGTGAAGAGCGCTTCGCCCGGCTCTCCGGCGCCGCCCCCCGCGGTGAAGAAGCCGCTCATGCCCTGCGGCTTGAACATGGACTCCGTCTGCTTCAGGGACAAAACCATCGACTTCTCCTCGATGTCACTGCGCGTTTGGAGAGAACAAAATCATTGAGAGGCCTCACAGCAAGGTGCTTTTATTTTGTCTTATTTTATTATTATTATTATTATGCACTGTGGCGCGTGAGGCTCCGTAGTCCATCGATACCATGTCCTCTTTCTGCATAACGTATGGCAATTTTTGATTTACAGAATCTATTTGTGTTGTCCCCACACTGCAGGTGCTCACCTGAGGACATAGTTGATGCACACGATGCACTGCGGCTGGGAGTTGCGGCTGTTGTAGATGACGGTCCCCTGGGTTTCTACCCACACGTAGCCTCCGTTCTTAGCCAGCATGCGATACTGACCGCTCACCGCCTGGCCCTTGGAACACACTGCAGGGAGAGAGGGAGAGAGAACGTCATCAATGACGTCAAATAGTTGTGTATTAACACCCGTATGATCCACAAGTGACTTATGGGAGCCGTGTCCATTATGATAGGAAAGAAACCATAGTTTGGTCTTATGTAATGTCGTGAATAAGTACATTTGAAACCCTGATGCCCATGAGTTTGTTCATAGAAGTTAATGCAACACTTATTGCCATTGTGCTTACAACAGTGTAAATATGTTCGGAAAGGAAATTAGCGTAGTAAATAAATAAGATTTAGATTTCTGTTATCATTTCTTTCATTTTTCCCGAGGCCGAGGAACGGACCCCATGAGGCAGCAGCAGCAAGTGACTTTGAGCTGAGACAGAGACGGCTGCAGTCCAAAGTTCAACACTGGCGTGGGAAAGGAGTAGAGCTGTGGTCAGGGAGTGTACATAAGGCCAGCGACTGTGTGTGTGTGTGTGTGTGTGTGTGTGTGTGTGTGTGTGTGAGGAAGGACAGTATTAAATGGAATAGAGAACACTGTTAGTTAGCATGTGCTGATCAAAAGGCTGGTCACGCTGGCCGTGAGAGCAGGTCGTCTGTGTGTGTGTGTGTGTGTGTGTGTGTGTGTGTCACAGAGAAAAAGATAGAGGGCCCTTTATCTCGGCAGATTACAGCCAACTAGGAACTTTAGACACGGACGACGAGGAAAAGAAGCGACATAATCTGCAGAGTGTCTCGACTCCTGAGAACTTGTCTTTTTTAATATTAAGAAACAGACTTCACCTGCAATATGAGGATGAGAAAGTTAATCCTGGTTTTATGAAACATTTGAAGTAAAGAACTCTTTATTGTCAGCAGAGCAATATATCAATTAAAGGTTGAAAGGTTCATGTTTTTAGCCTACTGCCAGCAACTAAGAGCTTCACATGATAGCTGTCAGTGATGACAAAAGCCATGACACTTCAGAGGCTGGCTAACACACACACACACACACACACACAGCCATTAGAATGTAATAAAGGCCACCTGGTCCCTTTGGCCAGTGTGTGCAAACCTCATTAAACCATCAATGGTTGTGCTTAATCTAATAAAGAGAAGACATCTTAATACCGAGTCCCTGCTCCACACACACAACAGACACACACGTTTTTACCACACCAACTAAAAGGAAATCAGGAAACACAGCCTGGTATTCACATTTTCTTACGACTGATGTTTCTTTCATGAGAGCGAGAGTGCGAATGTTAATATGAAAGCTAACGTAGCCACGTAGCATGATTTTGCTGAGTCGACATCAATATCATAACTACTCACAATGCGTTCAGGCTTTATTCCTCTAAAGACCAGCTGCACTGGTCAGTGGTTTAATAGGGTTCAGATTACACAAGAAATCCCCTAAATCCCATCCCCTGTACGCCTGTGTGTGTGTGTGTGTGTGTGTGTGTGTGTGTGTGTGCGTGCGCTCACGGTTGTGGTGGCTCTTGGTGACGCCGTCAGAGTCCAGCGCGTGGTAAAAGTCGTAGACCGAGCGGCCCAGCAGGTCCTCGGGAGCGTAGCCCATCAGCTGTGTCACGCTGTAACACACACACAGCTGTGAGAACGTGATCCAAACCACCAACAGGAAATGACCCCCCCCCCCCCCCCCAAACACGAGGCCCAAAGACCAGAGAGGATCAAACGGGACGAGGAGCGCCGCCTCGCTCGTTCTGCTCGGCCCAAAGAGGCAAAAACACAACGTGGAGTCAGTGGGATGCTTGTGAGTGCAGGAATAGCAAATAATGGTAATAACACTGATTAGAATCATCCGAGCAGCTACAACATTCAGGCAGAACAAACATCTGGGCATCATTTATCCATTTCATTTGCAATTTGAATATTGAATTACTCGATTTAATATTACATTTGATATGTTTCCTCCATTAGTCTCCCTCCCTGAGTGAGAAGTCTCCTTCCCTCGCCCTCTCTTCTCCTTTCTCTACCCACCAAAGCCAGGCGTGAGCCGACGCCACTCTCTGTCCCGTCTCTAATGAGTCCTCCCGGGCCAGGAGGACGACCCCCCCACCTCGAAACTCATTTGCGTAATTGGGGAGACGGTTTGGGCGGTTATCAAATCGCACCAAGAAAGCGAAACAAGAAAAATGGGTCCTTGTTTGTCGAGCTGTGTCACACAGACGTGAGAGCACGCAACCGGCCAACGCACACACGCCCCCCCCACCCCCCCCCACCCCCCCCCCGAGAGAAACCTTTGTCCTGCATGGGCCACTTGATAAGATTACAGGTCTGTGTGCTTGTGCAAGTTTGAATCTAAGCACGTGTTTGTGTGTGTGTGTGTGTTTGGTTGTATTCATGTTCTCGTGCCAGGGGGGGGGGGGGGTGAAATCTTCAAATAAACCGGCTTTTTGGGTACATGGTGGCCCTGAAGGACAAATCTTTAAAATGAAATATCTGTTGCAATGGTCACTCTCGTGCAAATACCACACACACACACACACACACGCCTGGCGTGCACAGCGCCTGCACTGCGCGTTTTAACTGCAACGCAAAGGTGTCCTTCTACACAACTGGCTCGTCTTTTTGGACATTGGGGAGTGCTGTGACTCTCGTTGTTTCGTGTCGTCACCTCTCGTCGCAGTAGGTGAACTTCATGTCCATGCCGTGTCTGCTCAGGAACGTCTTGCTGTCCAGCGGCGTGTCGATGTTGGACGGGTGGGCGACGGGTTCGCACATCAGGACGGCGCAGGTGAGCGGGGGCTCCGCGAGGCCGCACAGCACGCGCGGGGGGCCGCTGGCGTACATCTTCAGGTGCCCGGTGCAGTGCAGCACCTGGAGGGAAGCAGCAGGGAGGGGACACGAATGAAGCTCACACCCCCCCCCCCTTCAGCCACGTGTACCACACTCTTTACCGAGCTCGTCGCTATCTGCATGGGGTGCGTTTGTTTCCCTCTCACCTTCCAGCTGGCTGACTTGAGGTTGACGGTGCGTCCTCTGTTGGTCACCGTGCATTTCATCCTCATGAAGAAATCGCGCTCGGTGCTCAGGTCTTTGGCTTTTTTGGCCGAGCCGCTGCCTGCAACGCACGGTTACATCACGAGGTCAGAGGTCAAAGTGGTGCCGTGTCTCTGGTGTCTTTACCTTCGTTTGGTTGTGTGTGGTCGAGGGAATGGGGTATTTTTCAGTGAGAGTGTGTGTGTGTGCTCACCGGATGTCTTCAGGCTGAGATTTTCTCGGATCTCCTCGTGGTCACATGGGTGGGTGAAGTCAAAGATGCTGTGACCAGTGAGATCCACCTGCAGAAGGGAGACAAACATTTGTGCACTTGTTCTTTTTCTAATTTGTCTTTTCGGAGCTTTTCATCAGGGTTTGTTTGGAACAAAAGAAGAACCGGGTCGGGAGTTTGAGTAATGGCGCCGGACTCGATCAAAACAAAAGAAACTGCGTCACTCGGCAGCTCGGACTTTCTTCAGAGCAGAAACTCATCACAGAACATCCTTTGCTTCCGTGTCTCACAGCAGACGTCACCTCCTCTGTGATTTACTTTTTAAACTCCTGCCAGAGATCACAAACCCGGGGGCACACACACACACACGCACACACACGCACGCACGCACACACACACTGCTCAACAGTGTCAACAGGTCACATCCATGCGCAATCTATTCAGATAACGGCACACACACATTTCATCTCCTTCACGTTAAAAGTAAAAAGGAGAGATGTTTGAAGTACAATTCTGAATTTTCTTTCACGTAATGATCATTTTTATTTTGTAATAGGACCACGATGAGCTGTGGTTAATAATAAAAGACAGCTGGTACCAGGGAATAAAAGCTTTTTACCATGAAATATACATTCTTATAGTATTTACCCCAAATCAAAAGTACTATAATAAATAAAAGTACTTCATGTCGTCTCTATTGATGTCCACCTGTTGTGTTGCTCACAGTGTGCGGCCCCGTACCTGCGTGAGTCCCATGAACTTGCTGATGTTCTCGGACAGGAATATCATGTCGCCGTCCGACGTTACCATGGTGATGAACCCCTCCAGAGACTTCAGGTACAGACTGTCCATCTGTTGGTCGTCTTCGTCGCTGCCGCCGCTCCTGCCGCCTGGAGGGAGAGACAGAACAAGCTGGTTTTATAAAGTGTGTGTGTGTGTGTGTGTGTGTGTCTGTGCACGCATCAGGCTTGTTTTTCTCCTTGAAGCTTTGTCTCAGTGCCAAAACAAACCAGCGCAGCTTCTTCCTGCGTCTCATTACTCCCCAGAACCACACCAGCACTTTCCCCACTTTGCACACAAAGTACGCGTGTGTCCAAACATCTGGACGCAGAGACCACAGTGCGTCCACGCGGAGCCAATCGATAACAAGCGCTCTGTGTGTGTGTGTGTGTGTGTGTGTGAGACAAAGCCCAGTAGCCAATTGGGGGCGGAGGTGCCTGCAGTTGCTCCAGTGTGCTTCCCTGAGATAAGAGAGGCCCGTTCTGCAGAGGCCCGAGGCCTCCAGTGTGCAGCCGGGTCCGCGGACAGCGTTGACCCGCGGGGCTTCATCGCGGGCCCCCCCCAGGGGGAAGGGGGGGGGGGGGTAAATCACGGGGTCCCGGTCCAAAGACACGGCACCTTTGGCCTAAATACTTAGCGGTGATTACCGGCCATTTGCACTGAGTTGAGCTTTTTCTTCTCTCTGCTGCATAAGCGCACTTGTTTCAAAATAAAAGGCTGCAGTGAAGAACTAAAAAGGGATAGCTGCTGTTCGGATAATCGCTTCCTCCGGCCCGGGTCTTGTGACACTGCAGATAGCGGCGTGCGCTTCCCCCGCCAGATTCTCGACGACGGGTTTGAAACACAAAACGCTCATCGCCAACCTCCCAAAATGTCACGGCCTGCCCGAATCGGGCGTCACAGCCGCCGCCCCCCTCGCCGCGAGTCACTTCAGCGAGGTGTTTCCTACAGCGGCTCACGCGTGTGCGTGTGCTTGAGCGCGCTCTGGCGCCGCGGCCGGCCGGGTGTTATGGCTAGCGGGGCCGATGCCAGCATCGGCTGAGCGGTGGGCAGAGCTCCGTGTTTCCTCTGCAATCTGCCCCCCCATCGCCGAGCAATCAGACCGGCCTGATAGCACTATCAGCTGCTGCATCTTCCTCCTCCTCCTCCTCGGGCCCCACCGCTCGCACTACTCTCATTATGAACTGAGGGTTCAAAGGGTCCACACAAAACCTGGAAATATCTTATGATTAAATGCTTTTAGCGTCTCGAAGCGTCGTTTTCTTTCATCCCGTCACGGTTCAAGGTGCTCGGTGGGAAATTCTAGGCAATTATTTTTCATGTCATTTGGGGGGGAAAGATCCTTTAACGCGACACATTTGATGTTGATAATGTCAGCACTAAGAATACACAACACAAATACACACATACAGTGTATATAAATACAGAGATTGTTTGTTTAAAGTATTTTTTATTACAGTTACTGTTACTTCAGTCAATCTGAACTTTTAATGTCTTGCTCCAACCTATTTTATTTTGAAAACCTTTGATATATTTTATGTATGAAAGGTACTTAAATTATAAAGATTCATTGATCGATTCATTTTCTGACTGATGGCACCGCAAAAACAAAAGAAACAGGAAGCCGTGGTCCCCGTTGTTCAAGGAAGGGAACGCTTAGGCCATCACAAGTTACATAAGATGATAATAATAGTAAAACAAAGTGAAGATTTACAGATGCGGCCGTATCAATCAAATGACTTTCCTGTTCCTGGCAGCTTGTTATTACTGAGGCCGGTTTGATTGTTTACGGTCCCTGAATCACACTCAAGCTCCTTTTAAAATCCCATCTCACCATCATCAGAGGAGGTTCGACCAAACCAAACAAACCAACAAAACCGCATGTGTGAAGCTCCGCAGAAGAGTCTGCATCGTATCAGGTCCGAGCCACTTGCTTATTGTTATTATTCTCAGCATCGAATGCAGAAAGCTGCTGAACGCAGGTCGAACTGGTTGGATTTTTAAAGTGCAGTTTCCCTCTTTGTGAACCGTTTCCATTTCGGCCGTTCTCTGATCTCATCTTTGAGAAAGCGACGACGCGGTGGAGGAATTCCAGAACAATAGGTCTGTTTCTTTATCGAGCTTCCTCAGCTTCTAATTTTAAATTATACAGGAGCAAAAAAAAAAGAAAAAATGCTCCGACATCCACCTTCCTACATAACTGGACGATTAGTCACACACACACAATGCATGTTTCCTTTATGTAACACATTTGAATAGCCGCGGCAGGAGTTTGTATGTGCTGTTGTGTGTGTGTGTGTGTGTGTGTGTGTGTGGTCATACCTGTGGCGACCACCTTGCGTGTGCGCAGGAAGCTGATGGCCAGCCTCATGATGGAGGCCTTGTCCAGGTGGGCGCTGACGCTGGCGGGGAGAGGCAGCTGGTGGGCGAGCTCGTAGAAGACCTCGGTCTCTTTGCTGCGCCTGGAGCGCGCCGCGTCGCGGGACTTCTCCTTACGGCGCTCCGAGCTGCTCCTGCGGTAAGAGGATCAGATGTAGATGTGGGGTTGTGTACAATATCAAATGTGAACTGGGTTCTTTTTTTGGGTTCAGACGTTTTCTTCAGTTTGAAATCAGTCAAAAACGCCAGGATGCTACAGGATGCTACTGTGAAGGGCTACATATGTGTCTACATATGTATCTATTAAGTCATTAATCCCATTGTATCTCTTTTTTTTAAATGTTAATTTTAAAACTGTACTTTTAATTGTTTTTATCAAAAGGGGACAAGTGTCGTAAATTAGCTTTAGCTAAAAACACTATGATACTCACATCAGATGACTGGTAAGGTTTTATCTATGTTATTTGTATCCGTCCCTATCTAAATAAACTTGATAATAATAATAATAATGAGGACCATCGCTTTCCTGTGCAGAAAAAAACGCAAAAATGTCAATATTTAAAGATCCAATCTGGACTCAGGTGAATTCTGGCACTGCCGCCTGCCGTTCTGTGTGTTTATTTACCCGATGTGTTCCTTTTGATTTGGATTGAGCAACGTTTCATTTGATCCATGTAAACAGGAGAGGATGCTACGTGTGTGGAGCGCGGCCAAAAAAGAAAAAATAGATGACCATTTTTGTTTTTAAAAAGGGCGACCTTAAAGCGGGACCGCCGCTTACGTCGTCATTATTTTCATTTCCTCACATTTAACTCGGTTGTTGCTCTTTTGGACGGAACAGTGACGTCACAGCATGAAACGAAAATCCCATCGATCTGCAGCAGACCTGCAGAAAGACCTCCGTTTCTGACCCGCAGGCTCCGAAACGAGTCCACAGGTCCAGTCCAGGAGAGCAGGTCGGAGCTGCCTGCAGAGCCAACGCTTTGTGGCACCATTATGTCATGAGGCACGTATGCAGGTACGTGACGGTGGACCATGGCCGATACAAACAAAGCGTAGTAGCGTGTAGTAGCGTGTAGTAGCTCGGTCCATGTCAGAAATAGCCTCCAAAAGGTCTGTGATCTAAGCGTTGAGCACTTTGATGGATGGGGTTTCCACATCATGCAGAACAGCAGATATGTTATCAGTCCCACATTTGAGCCGCTGGCTCCTTTATTATTCGCGAGGAGAAGTCCACGTTTTAATGAACGCCGCGTTTCAAAGAGCCCGAAAGGGAGCAGGTTGTGTTTTCGATGAGGTCCGTATCAGATTCAGGTGGAACAAAGAGCTTCTGATCCGTCTGCAGGCCGAACGCCGCAGATAAACCGATAAAAGACGACAACAGGCCAGGTGTGGCTGAACTTCAGATGGCCTCCCCGTGCGGGGGGGGGAAACCACGCGGTTGGTTTTCGCGCAGAAGGTCGAGTCGGCGTCAAACCTGCGGCACAGACAGTGCAAGCGTTTGTCAACATTCAAGGGTTCTATCACTGAGGCGGCGTTCCTGCTGACGCTAACGTACGAAGCGAGAGCCGCGGCCGCGACGTCACATGGGAACACGCGGACTACGGCGAGCACAGAAGCACCATTATGTGATCTCATGCAGGGCTTTGAACTCATTAACCCCGAGTGACCGTCGCCCAAACCCCTCATTACTGATGAGCCAGCAGGCTGAGTCCATTCAACTGGAACAGCTAACCACCGGGCTCCTGAGAGCGCGTGTGTGTGTCTGTGTGTGTGTGTGTGTGTGTGTGTGTGTGTGTGTGTAGTACAGTTCTTTGATTGTCTGGCTCCATTGTTGCTGCAGTCTTTCAGGATCTGAGACAATGGGAGTCACGGCGCATCATCAGAGACGTCTGATTCTCATGCACCCACTGATCCCTCACACACACACACACACACACACAGTTCAGAGGTAACTAAGTGCATACTGTACGTACAGTGCTGCAGCCGGACTTCACATTCCACCCTCACTCCTTTGCTTTCCTTCCTTCCTGTCCTCTTCCTTCCTTTCCTCACTGATATTATTATGAAAGCAGCGTTTTTGAAACCATCAACAGCATTGAAGTTCAGATCTGCGTCCTCCAAAGGAGGCGCGAAAGCTTCTCAAAGGAGGCGACTGCGGCTCGTTGGAGGCCGAGGGAGGACCGGCTCGTAAAAAAAAGAGTTACGCCTCAATTTATGACTTTTTTTGTCTCTGTTCTGATTTAGAACGTTAATAAAGCGATGTTTGAAACAGTGTTGAATCCCACATTAAATATTGATCCCAGTCACCACACAGCGAAACACTAATATCAGATTGATCCTCAGGTCTCGGGAGTATTTCACTAGTCCTCAGATTTATGATTAGTTTTATGCTAAAATGATGCTTCTACAGTAAAAATAAGTCAAAGGCAGAAGTCTTGAATACGGATATTGTTATTGAATAAATGATGGTTGATCACAACCAGGAACCAGCATGTATCTTTGGTACCGAAGAACCCACAAACGGCTTCATGTGATGTGTGGAACGAGGTAACGATCAGAGTCCCTCCTCTCGTCCCAATAAGAGAGTCAGATCCCCAAAATCACTTGAGGCGCTTCGTGGGCCCGATTGAGTGAACTTTTTAGGGGCGTTGTTTCGACCTTTTGCTCCTTCGGCTGGCGGAGCGCGTCAGGTGGGAGTTCTGGTTGTTTTCACTGGCACAAGCCCCTGTGATCAGCTTACTGCTGTGAGCTCAGAACCTACTGAGATGAGACTCGAGCTATTATTGTACAGCCGCGTTACGTTTATTTATCATTTATTCCAGTTACAACACGAGTATTAGTATAGAACGAAATAATAATAAATAAGAAAATTATATTAAATTAATGAAATATATTGTGAGAATAATGTTTAATTGAGAATTAATTAATAATAATAAAAAAATCATAATTTAATAATAATAATGTAATAAAAAGAGATTACAGTCTTTCGAAAAGCTCTCTCAAACACACACACACACACACACACACACGCCGAAAAACACTCACGGAGACAAACGGTCGACGTGACGAAGCAGCGGCGCTGCTCAGAACAGGATCCGTTTGTCGGAACTAATCAAGAAGGGGCGTCCCGGAGTGGAATAAAAAGCTCCGATGTGATCACACGCGCGCTTTTAGACTCCCCCCCCACCGCCCGGGGGGGCGATGCGGGTCGCCGGACTATTTTAAATCTCCCCGCGGCATCACAGGCGCATCTGCGGGACGGATCGGACCGTGCGGGCCTCGTTCGGGCTTGTTGCCTCTGTCGAAAACCGAGCGCACACTCAGACTCAGCTGCACTGTCACTGTGCTTTTATCTGAGAGGCTCCAACCTTCTCATGTTGTCTTGTTCATATTGTTATTTGTCGGCGAGGGCCTCGGGCCCCTCGGGGGCCTCCAGAGGTGCTAAGTTTGGGATTAGAAGCCTTTCAGCATTCTTTTAATGGGCCGAGTGACGTGAGCACCAGATAAATGAATTGTTAACAGGAAGAGTGAGGTGGAAAACACATAGCTGGCATTCCCTCACCTCCGTGCCAGAAGTAACGGCGTCCCTCTAAGCCGCTGAGGGCGGAGCGGACCTCCATCTAAGTCTCGGGGGGGGTGGGGGGGGGGGGGGGCCCTCATCAACCAAACAGGTGGAAACATCCTTTCGATTCACCCCGCCAACCGCCATCCAGTTAACGACTGGTGTTCACAACTTGGTATTAAAAGGCCCTCCATCATCACCATCCGTGTTTTTCCTCTTCCTGAAGCTCACTTTCACTTTGGTGAAAGCAGTGACACCCCCCCCGCCCCCGCCCCCCCCCCACCCCCCCCATCGCCCTCAGCGTTCATTAATTTTTCATTTCTCGCACACCCCGCAGGCCTTTTCCATCACTTCTCCTTCTCTCTTCTCTCTTTGATTAACTCGTAGGCGGCTCGGGGGGCTTCGGTCCAGATGTTGGAAACACACAAAGGACGCGGCCACTCGGATCCAGTCTCACATTGGGCAGGTGTTCTCGTAGGGGCCCGAGTCCTTGAGGCCGATCAGACTCACCCCCCCCCCAGGTTCAGAGTGCAACACATGCAACGTGCATCGACACACATGCATAGAAATACAGCCCCCCCCCCCCCCTCATCGACCATTTGATTGTTGTGACAACAAACCCAGAGGTGCTTATAGAAAACACAACCTGTGACCAGAGTGTGTTTGTGTGTGTGTGTGGGTACGGTAAATCCACAGCAGCTCTCGGTTTGTTCTAGAAGTGTCCTCATCGCTCAGGGGCGGGGGGGGAGGGAAGGGGGGGGGGGGGGTTTCCATTCCGCCGAGGAACAGATTTACTGATTTCATTGGCCTCGATTGGAGCGTGAACGTCTGACCGCGCCTCCACTGGCCTTCTTCACAAAAAAAAGCCCTTTTTGTGAAGATCACTATCGCTCCGGAGTGCAGAACTTGAAAGTCATATTTTTAATTGGAAAACATCTCCCCCCCCAAAAATACCGTGTTGAAACGTGTGAGGGTTTATTTTGTTCACAAACTGAGCAGAACGGAGAAAAAAAGGTGCTGCACCACCCAATAAAATGTCGACCTCGTCAAATGAAAGGAACCGTGTGTTATCTTTGCAATGTTAAGTCTTCATGCAACTACAAGTGGAATAAAAGGAGATCTTAAAACAACAGCTAGGTTTCTGTAATCTAATTGTTAGTTAATTATTGATTTAAAAGTTCCCTGTGCTTAAAAAAGAACTGAGAAAAAATGTCCGACCGAGGCTTAGAGAGGACAAACTAAAACATAGACAACTTTAGAGAAAGAATAGAAAGAACCCGGCGTTTAAAAGAAGCCCAAACTATCCCATTAGGGTCATTTTCAGAAACCATGGCAACGGGCGAATCACTTCTTACTGGACCTGTTTCTGACGGATCCACGGCGGGTAGGTGAACCCAAAGCATGCACGCACACATGTGCACGCGCACGCACACACACACACACACACACACACACACGCCTCCCATGCTTACAGTGGGTCTTCCTGTAGCTGTGGCGCCTGGCCGAACACAAACACTGAGCAACAATACAGTACAGCTAATCTGTGATCCTGAGGAACACAGAGTTCTAGAAACACCGCCACACACACACACACACACACACACACACATACACATGCACACACACATGCACGCGCACCTGCACGCAAGCACATGCACGCACACTTTGCGAACAAACAGTTATCCCAGACAGGGGCCCCGACTTGGGCTCAAACGGGAGGAACGATGCCGGAGATTACTGATATATCTGATAGTCCATGAAAGAGAGGCACACACACACACACACACACATATTCTGGCACAAACAAACAAACCCACCCACGCCACGCTGATGGTCGGGATAGACTGGCTGATTGAAAGAGCTGGGGGGGTGGGGGGGGGGCACCAGGTGGTGCGAGGGAGGTCAGCTGACTAGAGTGGGACCCTCTGTTGGAATATCAAACGAGCGGCTGAGATTTAAACTGGCAGACGTGATGAATCTAGAACATAAGTAATGTTGTACCTTGGCATTAAGCATCCAGCTTCAGGGTAGAGGGGGCATCTGCACTATGACCCCAAAGAACATTCCCATCGGATCACTAATAACAAAGCAATTACCAAAATGTTCATCTTCATGGGACAACAAGTCGTGCGTATCAGAAATGTTTCATAGTATTTATATAGATGATGGATGATGCTGGTTCTCCAGCGGGATGATGTCACAACCAGAAGAAGATAAAGAAACCGTTTAAAGGCTTCGTCCCTGCTTGTGTGACTCGGGGGGGGGGAGGGGGGGCCGTGCGGTTCCTTCACTTCGTCAGCGCTCTCACAGAAGCTTCTCGCATTCCAGCTCACAACACCCTTGGAATGGGGGGGCGGGAGGGGGGGGGGGGGCAGTCTTGGATGGAGGACTTGGAGCTCAGCCAGGTGAGGGAGCCTTTTTGGTACATTAAAAGAGGAAGAGGAAGAAGGGGAGCTACTGGACAGGAAATAGGAAATGGCGAGGAGACATAGTTATGTAGGAGTGGCGAGGGGGGGGGGGGGGGGGGAGAGCACACAGGCCTGGTTACATGGACCTCAAACATGGAGGCAACCGGGGGGGGGGGGGATAAATATGAGCGAGTGCGATATGAGCAAAAAGACACAATGAAAAAAAGCATAAAGACGGAGGAGGAGGAGGAGGAGGAGGAGGAGGAGGAGGAGGAGGAGGAGGAGGAGGAGGAGGAGGAGTGGGAACGAGTGAGACAGAAATAACAGTGGAAAGATGCAGAGGTTTCCCAGAACTGTTTCCCTCGGGAGGAGGGGGGGGGGGGGGGGGGGGTTAAAGTTCACAGCGGACCAGGGGGCCACTTCTCACTCAGACCGGCGAAAAAACTGGCCTGTTCAGTTTCATGCGTTTCTTCTGTCCTTTTGATTTGAAGCCCAATGAAGCCTTTCTGTTATAATAATAATAATAATAATGTAATAACTTACTGAACATGAAATACTTGATGATCTAAAATTGAGGTTGATCGGGGTCAATTTGCTCTTTAGAAAGAATCCATGAATACTTATAGAAAAGCCCCAAAAGGCTTCGATCAGTAAGCAGACGATACCGTTTTTTTTTGGACAAACTAAATCTGACGGTAAAAATCCGTCAAATACAGAAAAGCAGTTGTGACCTGAGAATGAGCTTCAGTGACGTGTTTAAGGATGAAGTTCTCCGCAGTTTGAGACGCATCTGGATCAGTTCAGACTCGTCCCGTACATCACCGCGCACACACACACACACACACACACGCACACACACACACTAATGTAGCTTTCCGCTGCTTCAGATCAAATCGAGTCGAGTGCGATAGCTGCTGCAATAAATAGTTTAGAATAGTACTCGTCATGTGCTGACTCATAATTTAAAGTGTTCACACACACAACAAATCTTTGATGAAACAAAGATCATTTGTGCAAATATCTCTAACGATTGGAAATTAAATCTTACATGAATAATTATCTCCTGAATCTGCTTTTTAAACATAAAATACCCTCATTTACATAAGAGCAGGTTCTAAAGTCAGTGATGGGTCACAAGACTCGCCACCTGTTCCCTACCCAACAACTTTACTCTAGTTGCTCTGCTTTATTCTCCTCCAACTTGTTCTTATTTTCATACTAACAATAATAATGCGTGAGAAAAACATTTATATAACATATTTGAAACAAAATGCAGATGATCTTGTGTATCAGGGCGGCAGATTTTCTGACAAACGGTATTCTTGTTGAGACTAATGTGAGCTGGCAGGAAGTACGCCGGACACAATGAAAACAAGACCAGAGTTGTCTTTTCAACGGCTCAACAGCGAGCGGACAACCTCGTGAAGACATTCCGTCGAGTTCATCCTCCCCCCCCCGTGAGCTATGTTAATACAACCGAACCGAGGCCCCCGGAACTCCGCCCGCCGCGAAGCACCGCGGTCGGCTTCTCTCCGAGCGCCACGGACACGTCGAAGAGGAGACAGGAAGTAGTGAACTCTCTCTCTCACACACACACACACACACACACACACACACACAGAGAGAGAGACGCTTTTCATGTGCGACACACTTGCAGATCTCCTTCCATAAAATGGCCGAACGCCGAGCCAGAGGAAGACCGCCGTTGACTTTCTGGACGTCTCGTCCTCTCTTTTCACCCCGAGGACACGGAGGACAGTGTCTCCACATCTGATCGTTGAAGGAGTGTCCGATGGAGTGTGATGAGAGGAGAGGCCTCGGGTGAAGGACGCACACACACACACACACACATTGGGCCTGATCCGCCGAGAGGGGGACAGAGGAGAGTCACAAGGGGGGGACTGCAAGGCAAACCCAGACCTGCTGACTCAGATTAATGTTGGGAAGGTTGTAAAACTTCTCTCCTCTCACTTTTAAATAATCTAGTTGAATCTCCCCATGTCTTGTTTTGTTGTGTGTGTGATCCGATATAAACGCACTTGATTAAATCAAGGATTTTCCACATGTGAGATTGTGAGGAATTCCTCTCTTTGATCCAGACAAAGCGTGAACAAGCTACGACCAGGACAGCGTTATTTCGCAAGATGACCTCATCACTACTTCGGGATGGATTGATAACAGAAAAGCAGGGCGGTACTTGCAGGAAGTCACAAGACAAAGTTGTTTGACGAGGGATAACCTTTCACCTTGAGATATTGACGACGACATAAACCACGTAAAAAAGGGTGCACATTGGCAAAGGCTGCAATGTAGGTCAACGCGTAACCAGCTGGTTTCAGGCCAAAAACATGATCTGCTGCCATCAGCTGACCGAGCAGACAACACTAAATAATCAGAGCCTGTGAGATGCGAAAAGGACCCCGAGCCGGCAGCGTGACGTCTGCTGTCCAGGAGTCTGGCTCCGGCCGGCTCCGTTTTTCCTTCATCTCAGCGAGGCCTTTTTGCGGCTCTCCGCCGAGCTGCCTGGCGTCCTCCGTCCTGTGTGACGGGGGCCCCGGAAACTCGAGAAAAAACCACAGCTTTTATGAAGGTTCAAGTGAACTACAGTGTCAATAACCATAGAATCAGATGAAAGTTCACACACACACACACACACACACAGGGCAACTTGGTATGGAGAGAGACACCAGAGGAAGCGCAATGCGTTCGAGAGCTTCAGGTGTCCATCCTTGGAGAAGACGTGATAAGAGAGACGTGATGGAGGATGGACGTGACCGTGGTTTTGGAAGAAGCAAAGACCTACAGGCCTTTGAGGTTGCGTGAACTGTCAAACGGACGACGCGTAGCAGACGGTGAATGAGTCCAATCACTGCTGATTGCATTAAAAGCGCGCTCCGCCGCGAGTTCGATTCACGACGCGCACCCTCCGAGTCACGTGCACGCGCCGCAGCAACAGGTCCGCGAATGAACGCGCGTTTTCGCTTACGTGTTACCTCTTCTTCTCCATGTAGTAATCCCAGGACGGTAAAGTCCAACTTCCAGAGGAGTCCTTTAAATCCTGCGAGGGAGCGCGCTGCTGCCGCTGAGCACGGGTTCCGGAACCGGGACCAGGAGGACCAGGACCAGGACCGGGGGGGGGGGGGGGGGCTGTGCAGTCTCAGAACACTGCTGAGGATCGCACAGCCTGTCGAAGAGACTCCCTCCTACCACCACCACCTCCACCACCTCCACAAACTCCACCCTTTGGAAGCTGTCGTTGGTGACAGGAGCCGCGTGTGCAAAACTTTTCTCTTTTTTTTCTTCTTTCTTCGCTGATTGGGAAAAGTCGCAGGACGCGCGCTCGCTGTGTGACCTGCAGCCTCAGCGGGGAACAAGTGAAAGCCGCTGTCCGGGGGCCGAGCCCCGTGATAGGCTGGAAACGCTCGCCGGGAGACGCCCCCTGCCCGGCATGAACAGCCCCGCCCCCCCCCTCCCTCCGTCCTCTCCTCTCCTCTCCTCTCCTCTCCTGTGCGCTCTCACCTGACTGTACCTGCGACGGGCCCGAATGATACAAACACGGAGGCCATGAGGATGATGAGCTGTCAGTCACCCGCGCCCCCCCCCCCCCCCCCCGGAGGTGCCGATAGGACGAGATGGTGCAACAGGTTTATTCCCTTTTGCCGCTTTAGTGGTCGTTTCGTGGTTCACCTGAGAGCAGGTGCGGGCTGTCACTGCTCCATCACACACTCATGAATATCATAAGAGCGGCATTGAAATATTTGCTCTGGGTAGAAACAAACAGAAAAAAAGTTAAAGGTCGGCGTCAGATTTCCCGGCAGAAGCAGGTCTCACCGCATAGTTCACTTCTTTTGGTGTTTCGCGTTCCACAAACTTAATGACGTGAACTTGCGTTCTCAGAACTCCTCCTTTGTGCCGGGCTGATTCCCACGGGTGGTTTCCAGGTACCGTGAGGAGAAATCGCATTACATTTGACCCAAAGCGACTTACATGACATCGCGCGCAGTGGGAGTGGAGCCTCGCGAGGGTCGGGTGTCTCGTGAGGGATTCGAACCCTGCGGATCGCGGCGCATCGGCTCGACTTCATGCGCCGCGGTCGCCATTATATTAATTATAATTACATTTAACAAGATAGAAGTTTTAATATGTTGAACATAAAAACAGGTTTTATGAAGCCTATAAGCATTGTTTAATCATGGTTATTATCACTCATAAAAACTAATAATGCTTTACAATAATAATCATTATGAATCAGATCTTTTTAAGAATCCCTCAAATGTCAAGTAGCTTGATTCTTTATATTTATAACCTTTTTAATTCATAGTGTGTTATGAATTTCATACTATTCAAAACATTATATTTTTACAATGCATTATAAAGAGATTTTTATTATTGTTGTTATTATATCACTCTACTCCAAGGGGGTGATTTGCTTGAAATAGAGTACACAAAGCTAAAGTAACACATTTTTACTTTACCTAAAGCACACAATGGCACCACACTATCTAATAAGCACTTTATACACGGGGTCATAAATCCACAACTGTGTGTGACTAAGGTCCAGTATTATGGAACTTGACCCACTGAGTCATTATGAAACGAACACAATGTACTGTGATTATTGTTAAGAAGAAAGAATATTTATGATGCATAACAGATATGATTCTTCTGATATTGCCCTCTAATTCTCAAATGAATTCACTGGATTAATTTAGAGCAGAGACGAGGTGGAGGAGACGTGCCGCATCTAAAAATAACAATAATTGTGAGAGACAAATGAAACAGAAAGGTCTCTGCTGACATCAAGATATTTAATGTGTTTCACAAATTAAAATACGTCTTCACATCCTGTTAAAATACAGTACATTTGGCACGCGGCGTAAAAAAAGAACAATTCCGACATAAACACGAATGAAGCGCACAAAAAAAAACATCGGAGCTTCACAAACACAGAGAGCGCAAGGAAACGTCGAGGTGTGCATACAGTGGAGCTGAAGGTTAAACCATAATACTGGCTGCGTTGTTTGAGAGGATCCTCGGGCCACAGTTTGACTGGAAGAGGAACTCCCGTCATCACAGGGGCCCTTGTAAATGGCGTTTGGCGCTCAGCGCGCTGAGGCCTTCTGGGAAGAACGGAGTCTTTGGAGGTCGAAAGAGGAACAAAGTGTTTTTAAATCAAAAACCAGAAACAACGCAAACGCAACACGACGCGCGCCAAGACCCGAAAGGAAGAAAAAGAGAAGAGACATCGTGTTTTAAAGGATGACACTAATCACACGTGTGTGTGTGTGTGTGTGTGTGTGTGATGCTTCTCATTCATCTCTACTACCACTACTTCAGTATGGACGCTTTTTAAGTGCCCGTAGAAACTGAAGTAGGCTCCTGTGTACCTGGGAATGAGACCAAAGAACAACTCTTTCAGATTATTGCACGTGGAGTTCTCCTTTCAGGTCACGATAAAAACACGTCTGACGACCGTCCTCCTTGACACGCGTGTCCCGGACGAGCACGTGAGGCGCTTACGACAGAGTTCCAACATGTCACCGACGTGAAGACCGAGTGAAAAAAAACGACACATCAACATGAACAAAAAGGTGTTTTAAAGGAGAAACACAAAACGGACTCTCCGCGCGCACACTAGCACACACACACACACACAAGCACATACTAGCACACACACGCACACTAGCACACACACACACACACAAGCACATACTAGCACACACACGCACACTAGCACACACGCACACTCGGAGCAAATACATTCAGTTGCACACTCTCCCCTCTGTGTGCGATCCACCGCTGTGACGTGGCGCCGTGAGGGTTTGGTTCTTCACTGTGAGTCACGGTACAGGGACTGTACACACACACACACACACCCACACAATGAGTTTCAACCATCAAGTGGTCTTGGAAGGATTGAAGCGGTTCGACCAGGGGGGACTTTGCTCCAGAAGGTGCAGTTTAAGTGAGCGGGACTTTTGAACGGGGCCCTGTTGACATGTCTTTATTTGTCCTCATTGGACAAACCGAGTGGTGTAGAAGACACCTCGTTAGGGCTGTGAGTGTGTCTCACTCCAGCGAGGAAAAAGGCTCCCGCTAGCCCGTTAGCTGGCGGCTAACGGTACCGCTTGGATCCCACTGAAGGGGGGGAGTCGATGTACTAAGAAGCCCAAACGGGGAGCGAGAGGGAAAAGACATTTGTGTAACTCTCTCTCCAATAACACAAAAACAGCCAGGTTTTCAAATTTAAAACATAACGCTGACCATTTTCTTTAAATACAATCATTGGTTCAACATATTCACATATGTATATTTATCCATTCACATATATGTTTAGGGAGGAAGAAAAACATTCTTTAAACACAGAGATGGACACATGATACGGCACATCATGTACAGAAATGACAGTCCTGCTCTTTCTGGAGGTACAGTATGCAACTATGCATGCATGCACACTTGCACTCACGTTATCTCTCACACACACACACACACACCTTGCCCATGTGTCTACTTCCAAAGGCGCCTCTGAAAGACGCTGCTGTGGAGATCGGACCGAGATGAGGAGCGTTTCCTACGGCATGCTGCGTGGGCTTTTATGGAATTTGCACCAATGAGCACAACAACAAGAGCGCAGGAGCCGACAGAGACGCCGATGGTCTGGTATACTTCCTGGAGAGGTCAGACTCTGCAGAAGTTCATGAGGTCTTAGGCCGTGTGTTTCTTCAAATATTATATCTTTGCTCAAAGATTTTAGGTATGACGGTGTATATGAGTGTGTTAGCTATCCGTGTGTGTGTGTGTTTGTGTGTTTCTAGGCCACAGTCTCGTCTCCGAAGTAGGAGAACCCTTTAAAGTCGTCTTGGTTGATCTGCTTGATGATGCTGTCCTCCACCGGCGTCAGGTTGGGTTCTTCTCGCGTGAAGTCCTGGTCGAAGTTATTCACGTCCCTTTTGGTTTTCTGGGAGACAAAGAACACGAAGGACTAATTCCAGGCTGAAATGAACCTTTTACAGCGTAAAAATGTGTAACGTTTTAACGAGAGAACATTTTGTTGTCGGTTGCAGGTAAAGGATACACGTGCAAACAGAAAAGTTATTTTATTTGTATATATATATATATATATATACAGTATATATATATTAACCCTTCCCCCTTCAAACAGAATCAATTTTCCACAGCAATCAGGTGTGTGTCTGTGCGAGTGTGTGAACTCACGATGCGTGGCTTGAAGGGGGGTCGGAGCTTCCTCTGCTCCAGCAGCGTCCAGTCGATCTCTCTGAAGAACACGTGGAGCTTGATGGCCTCCTCCAGACCCTGAGCCAGCACACAGCCCAGTCGCTTGTTAGGACTCTTGGTCATGAACTGAGAAGTGACGGACAGATGTCAAAGTGACAGAGAGACAGAAAGAGAAGAGGAAGCATCATAATGATGAAGGAAAAAAAAAGTCCTACATCCCTGTCTAATATATATTTAAAACCTAGATCATAGTAGTGTTCGCATTCAGGCTTTGTCTTGTTAATATTATGGAAAATTTCAAAATATGTTCAGTCAGAAATTTTTATGAACAAAAGTCCAAATTATTAGGACAAAAAAAGGCAAAATATGTGTGGCATGTGTGACGTCATGAAAAAAAAAATCTGCGTTTAAAAAATATTTTGAGAAAAAAGTCCAAATATTTTAAGGTTGAAAAAATATTATGAAATAAAAAGTCATGATATGTTATGTCAAAATTAAAATATATACGGTTGAAATTGATTTTCAAAAAAAAGTAAAAAAATATTGAGTCAAAAGGTTTTGTAAAAAAAAATGTCAAAATATTTGTGTTGAAGATGTAAAAAAAAAAGGTCACAAATATTTAGAAAAAAAGGCAAAATATTTTTTTTTAAAAGTCAAAAATATAAAGTCAAAAAAGGTTTTGTATACAAAGTCCAAAATAGATTGTGTCAAAGAAAAAAATGTTTAGAAAAATACGGGGACACATTTTCTTGAGAAAAAAGTCAAAATGTTAGGTGGAAACGTCATGGAAAAAAAATATTTTGAAAAATCATGTCAAAATTAAAATATATACGGTTGAAATTGATTTTCAAAAAAAAGTAAAAAAATATTGAGTCAAAAGGTTTTGTAAAAAGAAATGTCAAAATATTTGTGTTGAAGATGTAAAAAAAAAAAGGTCACAAATATTTAGAAAAAAAGGCTA
The DNA here is from genome assembly GCF_949316345.1 of Pungitius pungitius. Taxonomy (NCBI): domain Eukaryota; kingdom Metazoa; phylum Chordata; class Actinopteri; order Perciformes; family Gasterosteidae; genus Pungitius; species Pungitius pungitius. The sequence goes on along the minus strand of NC_084912.1, from coordinate 2,755,819 downwards.
AATATTTTTTTTTAAAAGTCAAAAATATAAAGTCAAAAAAGGTTTTGTATACAAAGTCCAAAATAGATTGTGTCAAAGAAAAAAATGTTTAGAAAAATACGGGGACACATTTTTTTGAGAAAAAAGTCAAAATGTTAGGTGGAAACGTCATGGAAAAAAAAATATTTTGAAAAATAAGAAATTGTTATGAACAAAAGTCCAAATTATTAGAACAAAAAAAGACAAAATATGTGTGTCAAAGACGTCATGGAAAAAAAAGTTTAAAAATCTGCGTTTAAAAAATATTTTGAGAAAAAAGTCAAAATATTTTAAGGTTGAAAAAATATTATGAAATGAAAAGTCACGATATATTACGTCAAAATAAAAATATATACGGTTGAAATTGATTTTGAAAAAAAAAGAAAAAAAATATTGAGTCAAAAAAAATATTTGTGTTGAAGATGTCATTGAAAAAATATTTAGAAAAAAAGCAAAATATTTTCTATAGAAAGAAGTCATGGAAAAAAAGTCCAAAATATAAAAAAAAGGTTTTGTATACAAAGTCCAAAATAGATTGTGTCAAAGAAAAAAATGTTTAGAAATCTGGGGACACATTTTTTTTTAGAAAAAAGTCAAAATGTTAGGTGGAAATATGTCATGGAAATTTTATGTCAGGAAAAAATGTAAAAAAATATTGAGACAAAAAATCTCTTGAAAAAAAGTCCTCTTTTTATTCTTGTGAAAGCTAAACTGAGCTTAAATATCATGAGCTCGCTTCAATGTTTTTACCGATTATTATTTTGATGATGACGTAAAACTGTAAAATAAAAAACACGAGAATCTGGGGTCCTGCAAAGAAACAGAACACAATGCCTTGCTGGATACTCCATACTGCCAAGTCGCTCAGCCACTAGACTGGGAGAGTTTCTTACACGACCCAAAGCCCTTCAGTCGGAGGACATGTCCAATCGGAGCTGGGTGTGCTGGTCAAGTGAGGGGCCAGAGTTCAAGACATTGTCCAACATAAACACACACACTTTCCCACAAGGCTTTGCAGTCAACAGCCAAGGTAAACGCGGGACTTGTGATGGAAAAACTGGACAAACAAATAAACAAGCGGCCAAGTGGCCTCACACACACACACACACAAACACACACACCCACAACAAATAACACACAGAAAAAGTAATGGATTAAAACGTAATGGAAATTGTCCGACGTTGTTTCGGAGGAGGAAACATGGATCCACGTATGACAACAAGAAAAAAGGAAGAGTGAGACACTGAAGGACGAAACCAACACAAACTAAGAGAGAGAGACACAGTCCAGAGGACAGAGGCAAAGGAAGCACTGAGGCTTAAAGGGAAAAAAACATTTTAAGAGTCCTTAGTGGATTTGTATTTTGGGTTCGGTCACAGCCCATCAGTCCGTTGAGGCTGGATGTCATCGGAAGTCTTCATGATGTGCACAGTGCACCACCAAACTCGTTGCTTAAGAAAGACGCACCGTAGACCACATCAGACCTGTCCATGCTCACACGAGGTCTCATTTCAGGGGACTAGGACGCTGACTGACCGCTTTGAGGATGGACACCGCCTCCTTGCTGAGCCAGACGGGGTAGAGGACGTCGTCGTGGAGGATGGACTCGAACAGGTCGTCCTCGTTGTCGGCCTCGAACGGAGGCTGACCCGCCATCATCTCGTACATCAGCACCCCCAGAGCCCACCAGTCCACCGACGGGCCGTAGTCCAGCTCCTGAAGGATCTGGTCACACGGTAGAACAAGAAAGCTCAGCGACGTGAAACTTAGCGAGTCTGCTATTCTTATTTCCCCGTCAACTTATGCAACATAAAAAACCCCCCAAAAAAACCTTCCCACCCAAAAAGGCTTAAAAAGCTCTTCTTTCAACGGCACATTAGCCGGGGAGAATAGAGCCTCATCAGCAAAGAGCGGAACACGGATGAATCAACAGGCAGTTTGTTGTGCAGGTGTGGTGGGATTGCGGGGGTGGGGAGAGAGGGGGGGGGGGGGGGGGGGGTGGGGGTCTCTGGCTCACCTCGGGTGCGATGTAGTCTGGCGTCCCGCAGAAGGTGGTGGTGCTGACTCCGTCCAGGATGCCCTCTTTGCACATGCCGAAGTCGGCCAGCTTGCAGTGGCCCTCGGCGTCCAGCAGTATGTTGTCCAGCTTCAGGTCCCTGCGGGGACACGGACCAGCTCAGTGTTTCACTGCATCCGACAGGTCTCCCCAGGCGTTTGTTTCAGTGTTTCACTGCATCCGACAGGTCTCCCCACGCGTTTGTTTCAGTGTTTCACTGCATCCGACAGGTCTCCCCACGCGTGTTTAAGTATTTTAAGATAGTGGTGAATCTGTCTCCGTGGAGGGGGGGTGGGTGGGGGGGGGGGAGAACATCCTCAGAAGGAAGGCAAAGGTGAGGGTTGAACGGGGTAAAGAGGTGAAGGGGGGGTGGGGTTAGTATGAGCGATAAGGAAAGCACTGTTGAGAGATGACAGGGGCGGTTATGAATGCTGCAGATCTCAGCTTGATGGTTGACGGCCACAAAAATGTCAACACGGTCTCGATTTAGCCGATGCAGCCATTCAGACCGGGCTGTTTTTTTTTTCTAAAAGTACACAGCCGCCCTGACAAGCCGGGGAGGAGATAGAGTTTGTGCGTGTGTGTGTGTGTGTGTTAAGTCATGAGCTTATGCAACTGTTCTGTTTTAGCAGGCTTCACAAATGGAAGGAAAAAAAAAATTAAGAAGCAGCTCAACGACTTCTTCGCTGCCGTCACTCTTCACGGTTGTCTTCAGTTACGGCAAACAGAAAAACCTAAAACAACACTCGCCTGAAACGCCGACACATTTTTAGAATGTTCCGCCGAGTTCAACATACAGCTTTTGGCAGGAATCCCGATTCCGTGCTAACGTCTCAAGGAAAGAGCACCGCCTGCGTGTCAGCGGCATCGGAGCTTGGCAGGTGGCTCCCCCCACGGTTCATATTTAGGTCACTTTAAACCACCAACCAGCAAACGGCCTAATAAAAGTGTGTTCAAGTGGCGTAACTTTGACCTAATTGGAGGATTAAACTGTTGCGTTTAAAGTGCAAGGGAAAAAATATATATATATGTTACTTGCAACCCCAACGGCGTGCTGAGTTTGCCGATGTGAGCTTTGAATACGCTGAATGGCGCTCAGCTCCCCGACCACGAGCACCAAGGCGATGCCTTGCTTAGAGGCACGTTGACGGGCCTCGTGCTGAGGCAGGAAAGAGCAGCGCTTGCTCAGTGTTGCCCCAGATGAGCAATGTTTACACATCTCGCCCCCCCCCCCCCGGCCACAGTATGAATTGTTGGCCTGCGGCGGGGCAGAAAAGAAAACGCGTGAGATTCAATGCATTTGTGATTGAATTCAAATGAGTGTTGACGCTAATCTTTGTATTAAACATCACCTGGATGCAGGCAGATTCGACATGAAGTGGCTACAGGTGTTCAGCCGCACTAATGGAATGATTTGTATTCATGAAGATGTATTTTTGCATGATGAGAAGGAGCCTGATAAATATATGTCGCACATTTGAATCATCTGAATGTTTTGAATCTTTACTATTGTTATTATTGTGGATTCTAGCATTTTTTTATGATTGCTTGTGTTGTAATGTTGCTTCATTAAGATGCATGACAGAAAGTTCTGTTTGCATAAAACACCAAGGTACGTATTATTTCAGTCCTGGGTCTGTCTTTCTCATTTCTTTATGATACTCTGTTGGTCGAGCTCAGTCATACAACACAAATATGAAACCTTTGGGTTCACAGGAGGGAAAATTCTGTTGTTATTTTGTGGCACTAGCTATAGGTTGTGTAGTAAATTGGCAGGACGCACAAACAGGGTTTAGAATGTCAGACAGTACTATCATGAAGAACACTTTGAGTACCAGGACCAGTCAGTAACTACTCAGTCATTTAACACTGATCTGGGTTTGGAAAGCAAGCGGTCTCATAAAGCTCAGAACTGGAGCAAAGTGTTCCAGCACGAGACAGTAAAACCCAACTGACCCTGGATCAGTTTCACGCTGTCTTCCAGGGAAACAACCTTTTTGTTTTGTCAGAAAAGCTTTAATATCGCTCAACAAATTCTATCAATAAACAGGAGCTGCTGCAGGAGGAGTTCTCACTCCCACACACACACAGACACACACACACAGACACACACACACACACACACACACACACACGCACGCACACACACACACCAGGCAATCAGGCTCAATTGAAAGCATTTCCTGTGCTTCATGTTTGTCTTGAGTGATTTTTCCATTACGTCCTCGGAGACAACCCCTGTGCACTGTGAGCCTCCCTCTCTGAACTTTATTAACTCGTCGGATCCACATCCGTCCGACGTGTCCTCGTCACAGCGTCATACGCCGTTAGACGACCAATAGGAACTCTTGAGTTATGGGGCAAACGCAACAAAGGTCCTCCGCTGTGCACCCCGACGCGTAGCCGCCCTGTAACCAGTCTGAGCCCGCTCTGCAGACACCCCCCCCCCCCCCCCCCCCACGCCGCATGCACAACGACAAGAGCAGTGAAAGTGCTCCTGCCTGCATGTTCTAAAGATGCTCCGAGGAGTGAAGGTGGAGGGAGGGGCGGGGAAGGGGAGGAAGGAGGGGGGGTGGGGGGGGTGGGGGTGGGGGTGCGTCGGGACAGAATGTTCCCAAAACACTTGTTGTTCATCTGCCTCCGCTCAATAAAGCGGGGTCAGGACCAGAGTGAGAAAGGAAAACATATCTATTTATATATAGAAAGAGAGAGAGAGAGAATCAGGTAGCTCAGGCAAATCAGCCCGTATTTATTACCATGCGGTGTGTGTGTGTGTGTGTGTGTGTGTGTGTGTGTGTGTGTGTGCATGTCTGTGTGTGTTTTTGTTCCTGCCAACCTCTGACAGAGTAGCATTCACTATCAAAACAGCGTGACTGAGAACACAATGTCGAAAGACTGGTCCATTAATCTTAATGTTTGAGAGCTGGAGTCAGTTACAATGTACTTTAAACCTCAGAGTTGGAATGAAAGATTTCAAGTGGAAAGGTAAGTGGAGGTCACTTCTTTATGAGTTGGTGTGTAATTACGATCTGACACCCTTTACAAATAAAGGCCAATCAACATTTTACTTTATTAGATAAATTGCTCTTAAATAATATAGAAAAAAAATGTCCTACCTGCCTGTTCTTAACGGTTATTTTTATCAATTATGAAAGGAAAGCAGCAAAAGTGCCTCCTTGGGTAGATGCAACACAATAAAGTGCCTTCGATGGCAAACATCAGATGGAGAAAACACGATAAAGTGAAGGAAACATGCTCTTTAAGGTGCCTTTCTAGACAAACCTTGTCATCCATCCTTCCAGAAGGTAAACCGTGATGCAGTGCACTAGTAGGTGCCATTAGATGGAGAAAACGGAAGGCCCCATGGCTCACAGCTGGTGCCCTTTACATTTTTACACCACCGGACGTCAGATACTGTGTTCATGTACTTAAACTTGTAGAACAGTGTGATACAACTGCACCAGATCCACTGACATCAACCTGTTATCTGCTGAGCTTAATGAGCCTAATTAAAACACATCACTCAATGTAGGAAATAGCCAAAGATGATTGCAGCCTCTCTTATGAAGACAGAGGCTGGGTCAAGTAAAGGTAATAAGACACCCTTCAAAGGGTTCGACTCAGACTTTGGGTGGAGTATCACTTCAACGCGATAAAGCAGCCAAAAGCAATAAAAAACACTCACTAAACGGTAGAGCTGTGGGCTCTAAGCTCGAGGGCTGATTCAGATTCAGTCGTGCCAACCCAAAGAAACACTTACACCGCCCCCCCCCCCCCCCCCCCACATCATTATTAACAACCGGTGTAAGAAAAACAACGAGTCACCATTTGGACTGGACCCTCCGATGCCATGAAAGGACGGAGAGGAGTTATGTAAGAGTTCAGTGACTTCCAGATGTTTGTGCAACATCTTTGTGTGTGTTTAAAGCACCATTTTCATTTATTCTTTGATTATT